>NW_027464837.1:0-213480 GCF_043290135.1 Rhipicephalus microplus
CGGCGAGACGGGGGGACACGCGCATTCGACTCTGGTCTCGCGTGCGTGTTGTGTGAAATCATGCCTCCCCAACCGTCTGGCAAAGCCGTCAAGAAGGCCGGCAAGGCGCAGAAGAATGTGCGCGCCACGGACAAGAAGAAGAAGAAGCGCCGCAGGAAGGAGAGCTTCTCCATCTACATCTATAAGGTGCTGAAGCAGGTGCACCCCGACACTGGTGTCTCCAGCAAGGCCATGTCCATCATGAACAGCTTCGTGAACGACATCTTCGAGCGTATCGCCGCCGAGTCGTCACGCCTTGCTCACTACAACAAGCGCTCGACCATCACGAGCCGGGAGATCCAGACCGCGGTGCGCCTGCTGCTGCCCGGAGAGCTGGCCAAGCACGCGGTGTCCGAGGGTACAAAAGCCGTCACCAAGTACACCAGCTCCAAGTAGGCGTGCGTCGTGGGCCACAGCGAGCAACGACAAATCAACGGCTCTTCTCAGAGCCACCCAAATTGTCTGCGTCGGCATAGGGGTTGTGCTGAGAGATTCGGCTCCGAATCCATCCTCTTCTCTCTGTTGAACACCGCTAGCAGGAGCGTTGGTGTGCCGCGCTCGACGTGTGTGCTCGGGGAGGTTGAACAGGTAAATTAGAGAAGACCGAGTGCGCGGAGAAAAGTGCCACAAGTACGGTAATGGAGGGAAAACAAAACCAGGAGCGTGGTAATTAAAAAAAAAAAAAAAACAGGGGGAAGGTGGCCGCTTCTCTCAAAAAAAGGTAACATGAACTCGAGTGTGTTCAGCTCTTGGGAAATGATAGAATAGGAAACTCGCGTCAGCGCTTGCCCGAGCAACTCCGACATGTCGGGCCAAATATGAAGGGGTATACACGGTATGCAGTGCATGCGGAGAGAAGGAAACTGCCGAACACTTGATAATGCTATGTAAAGGGCTTCACCTTATAGTTTAGAATGATGGCGCAGAGTTTTTCAAAAGCACCGGGGTTTAGAGACGGGGGAGGGCAAAATAGACTTTAGGCGGGTAGAATTAACTAGAAGGTGGTTATCTTATTGGTGGCTAAAGTCAAGGCAAGAGTGAAAACTAAACCATTCACTGCAAAGCACCGCGGTCCTATACTTCACTATTTAAAGAGAGAAAAAAAACAAGATAAATGTAGCTGTTTGTTAGGTCAGCATTATGGCTAGGTGGTGATAGCTGCCGCCCGATGTGAAGGGTACAGCCACATTCATCAGACAGCGCAGAGTTCCTTCTCTGCCACGCCATTCATTTGTTTACGAAATTGGGGCATTTATTTCTTGAGAGCGCAGGGCAGGCCCGTTTCGAGACTGTAGGAGGAGTGAATGTAGCTTAAAGTGCGTGGCGCGGTGAAAAATGTGCGGAAGCATTGATGCAAGAAAAGATAGGGGAGAAATATATAGACGCATGTGACAATAGCTGTAGAAGCAGAAAAGCGTGGCGGCGGACTGCATGCTAATTATTGTCCGAAAGCAAAGTATCGACAGCCCGAGTGAAGGAAAAAACAAAACTGTGCGTACGCATGACAGGGGTACCACGCAGGTGATTTATATAGTGCACAAAGAAGTACGAAATCCAGTAAAGAAAGGCGGTCGACACGAGGTATGGGCATTTCCCGTTTTCGCACCGAGTGCTCCGTTTGCGCGTCGCCGAAAGAAACATAGCCAGGCCGGCCAGCAAACGACACTGCTCGGCTTGACGTTTACATAATCACACGGTGTAGCGGAACACTGTGTTCTCTTCGAAAGAACAAATGCGCCTGTGCTAGGCACAAATGAGTGGTACGTTCCATTCGGAATGTGGTGGGAAACTTACCTTAAATGAATGAGCGGACGCACCGTTTATTTCCGCTTTGTTTTAGATTACTGACTATGTTCGGCGGGTCGACAGTGCATTTGTATGAAGCTTTCAAGCGCGATCATTTTGTAATTTCGCATCGTGCGTCCCTGCCACAAGTTCGGGGAAGGAATACTTTCAATATGGGAACCCTCATGATTGTGAAAGATGAAACTGCGACTACTTAAACACACTTGCACCACAGAAATGGCACGCGCAGTTTGGTATTGGGGCACGTGAGAAGGGAATACAATAGATGGGCATTGGCGCGCATCTTTTTTTCTTATTGATATGATATGTAAGGAGATGTCGGCGCACCATTATGGCGCCGGCTACTCCTTGGCCGTTGAGTTAAACTTGAACACGTATCTTGAAGCAAAACGTACAAAGCAGTGCATGGAAAGTAGAAAACTCGGGCAGAGATATGCAAAGACACACTTACACTTATACGCACATATCAGAACACAATGGTAAGTAAATGTTCGAAAGTCAATGAATGAAGTCTCTGATATAATGTCCCTCGATAATATTCGGTCCACCAGCACAAAACAGTAGAGCACACGTCTGGTCCGTATAAAGATGCATTCGCTCGTGTGTACATAATTGTCGACACGTCATTCATTTCACAACACACACATGATGAGAGTCACGTGATACTGTACATAATAAGTACATTTGTTACAAATGAAAGTTCGTTATTTCTTAATACTTATCAGCAATCCCGCTGTCTTGTAAAGAACGTGTTGATGCTTTTAAAGCGTGCGACTGTAAAACTCGAGTAGGCCACGGACCCAGAAGTTTCTTCATGTTAAACGGTCTGCGGTCTAATGCCAACTGTTCGGACTTAAGACGGCGTCTCGTGATGTGGACAGTCTACGAGAAGGTGACATACGTCTTCATCTATCAATCCGCATTCGCATTCGGGACTTTCAGCTCTGCCGTGTCTGTGCAAAGAAAAAAAAAAAACAAATGTTTTTGTGTATGCCGTGCCTAGCCTCAATCGGTCAATTAGAGTTTCCGATATTCTATCTAATGCCAGCGTAATTTTTAATTCAATAAATGGATCGATGTGGTATAAATCGCACCTCTTTGTACTTTGGTCAAACCAAGCAGTTTTGCTCATTCTGAAAGTTGTATTCTTTATAATACTACGCAATTCACTTTTTTCGAAATATTGGTTGCCACGATGTGTAGACCTACTTTGTGTGCTCTGGACGGCTCTGGAAGGCCAACTGCAAATCTTCTTTGCACAGCTGATGCCGTCCGGATAGTCGTTGATAGATTACTTAACAGGTTGTCAGCCTCCGAAGGTATTATGTAAGCGAAAGTACGCATGCGTAAAACATGCAGCGAACGAACACTCTTCCAACGCTGTAAAGAAGAAAGAATGCATAAAGGGTGGTGCATTTTACGCTCCAATCTCGTCCTATGTAAGGCGCTTTAGAGTTAGGGCTGTTTTGCCTGTAATTGCGTGACCCTTGCAGGGTTCCTCACAGTGCAACCGTGCACTTGAAACGGGCAGGTGTTGAACCACCCCGCAAGGAGATGGGGAAACTTCGCTGCGACCGGACCGCTTGACAGTCCGTGTTTACGGGAGGAGAGGCGCGCCCGAGAGGAGGTGCGCTCTCACTCTCTGCCGTCCCCGTGAATGCTGAAATGAGCGCGGTCGCGTTGCGTGGCTTCGGTGAAACTGCCGTATCGCGATATGTAGTGGAGCTGCCACAGTAAAATTTGAGACACGCGTAGCCAGCCAAAGGTGCTGTTACTTTGCCGAATTTCACGTGCCGGCGTCCACAACAACGCGAGCACGCTTTGTTTAGAAATTTCCGGCCATGAGGCCGTGCCCGGACCGCGTGTGTTAGTCCCTTGGTTTGGCGACAAGGATGGCGTCAAAGTGACGCCGTGAAACGGGTTTCGTGCGTGCAAATGAGGCATTGATGTGATTAGAGAGAAAGCGAGAACATAGAAAAGAAAAAAAAAAAGAGGGGGGGGGGCACACGCCGGGGACGAGTAGTCGCAAAGTGTTAAGTGTGCAGTTTATTTACGTGCGGCACACAGGTGAGCTGTTGCAGCTGTGAGTTTTGACAAATATTGCGTGTGTCATGTTCAGTGGACACGATGAAACGTTTTTTAGCGAACGCGTTGTATCCGCTGGGCTTGTACGTACGCGTACATGAATTGTCGCTTACTCGGTTTGATGTCTCCTTGCCGCTGGGGCAGCTGATACGACTGATACGCCATTTTGCAGCAGTGAAGGGTGCGTGAATGAATGGGCAAGAAACTTAGCAACAGTAACGAGAAAAGAATTAAAAACAAACAAACAAACGAAAGCATGTTTGCCGTGTATATTCAATCTTGTAGTGCAGAAAAATAGTCAGTGCAGCAACCTGCGCGGCCAACGCGCTCCTCGCGAAGAAAAGAGGGAGAGAGAGACGAGCTGGCCGCCGACCAACCGGCGTGCGCCGTTCGCCTTCCTCCTCAGTCTCGCGGGCCGGCGCCGACACCGCGACTCGATCGTGTCGAGCATTCGCTTTCCGGGCGCGTTTCGAAGCAGAAGCAGAAACTTCGGAAGCCGTCATGTCTGGCCGTGGCAAAGGTGGCAAAGGGCTGGGGAAGGGTGGCGCCAAGCGTCATCGAAAGGTGTTGCGTGACAACATCCAGGGCATAACCAAGCCGGCCATCCGTCGTCTGGCGCGCCGTGGCGGTGTCAAGCGCATCTCTGGCCTCATCTACGAGGAAACTCGCGGCGTTCTCAAGGTGTTCCTCGAGAACGTGATCCGCGATGCCGTCACTTACACCGAGCACGCCAAAAGGAAGACCGTGACAGCCATGGACGTCGTGTACGCCCTCAAGCGTCAGGGCCGCACCCTGTACGGATTCGGAGGCTAAGAAGCCAGCGGCGTCGCCTGCAGCCAGCCAACGAGAACACAACAGCCCTCTTCAGGGCTACCCACTTGATGCTTCGGCAGTGTGATCCCAGCGGTTCGCCATACCCGTCCGTCCCTCTTTGCAATATCATTGCGTCATCGCTCAGGTGAGCAGCACCTCGTGTAGTAGTAGCTTGATCGCGCTGGGTACTTGTCACGTTCACCGCATTTCGTTCGCGTCGTCGTCTTTCTCCTGGGTCTGCATGCACGAATCAATCGCCGCATCTGCGAGTTCTTCCTCTCCTTCCTGCAAGCCAAGCTGCTAAAACGGGCCCGTCAAGCGAACGTCGCCTAGTTACCTTATCGCGCGAAGGAAGAAGCCGAGCGCAGCGTTCTACCCTGGTCACTGCATTCTTGGAGACACGACTATGCTCAGGAAGCACGAACTCGCTTTTTTCTTTGGAATGCCCACTACACGATCGCGTCACGTTGTGTCAAAATAAATAAAAACGCACTATGTTCTACCGTGGGGCACCCAGACGAAGAAGGGATGTGTACTTACAAATGAAAAAATTGATTGTGACAGGTTGGTCGTGTTTACCGCGCCCGCTGTGCACTCAGAAGTGCCCCATTCAATAACACATTGTGTACATTGTCACGCCTAATAATTTTTGTTTGTTTTTTTTTTCACACCTGGCGCTGCCGAGCTGCAAAATACAAAAAAAAAAAGAAAGAAAAGTGGAAGGGGATGTTTAAACAGAATTTCTGCGCAAGTCAGAAGCAAGTACACAATAAGCGCTGCCCATGCAGCGTGCTGAGGGAAGCTGCACTTGATAGAAGTGGCACTCATGTACTGTACTGGTGCTGCGAACACTGCAGTTGTGAAAGCTTTACTTGGACGGACAGCTACGCAACAAGTGTTTCCATTTCGCCGGCAGAGGTGGTCACTCTAGGGAGGCTGGCTTCGCCGCCCACGCGAGAGGGGGGGGGGGGGGGGACTAGCCCATGATGTAAACGCGAGAGGTTCGAGCGCGGGAAATTCGAAAGCAAGGCGCGCTCGCGTGAGCCTGCCGTCAGATGGCGACACCAACCCACGAGCATTGCATTTTCAAGTGCACCCTTGGTTTCCCACCCACCTCCGCACAGGACGAGGCGTGTCGAATGTGTAACCAAGGCGCACGACAGTGGTTCTGCTCAGGCAAGCCTACCTATAACAAAAATTGTTCTCCATGTGTGTACCTTCATTTTCTCGTGAAAATGTGAAAGAGGAGTGAATGGGGCTTTTTGAGGCGCGTGTTGATCTTCGTTTCTATTATGATTATTATTTTTCACCCTTTCATTGAGTCCATTTCCTGCTTTTTGTGCCACATATTTAGCACTTAGAGGTTGGGGGGGGGGGGGGGATTGCTGATGTGTAAGATGGAAAAGAAGAGGAAAGTGAGCCCCGAAACTGTCTGCATCAGGATGCGACACCTCAGCGGTAGCTCACAAGGGATGGGGGGTGAGGGGGGATTAAAAGGGTGGGAATAAAAGTGTAGAGAAAGAGACATGAGGGAAGCCAGAGTGAGACGACATATCGAGGGAATAGGAGTAAAAATGAAACAAAACATTCGAACGCAAACACCCCGTACATCCAACCGCCATTGAGCGCACCTAGTAGTTTGGCAAGTATGTATGAGTGATTCTTAAGAGGGAAAGGAAGATAAAATTGAGTCCCGTTACTGTCTGCGATTGAGCAAGTAGGCGCGCTCAGTGGCAGTTGGATGTACGGGGTGTTTGTGTTAGAATGTTTTGTTGCGTTTTACTCCTTGTCGTTGCGCGGACGTGTATGCATATACCAACACTGCCGGTGGTCTCTCGTCGTCTTCGCCCATCTACGTAATGGTCGCAAATAAGCGACAACGCAAGGAGCAAGTTTTTTTGGCGTGGCAGTGCGCATTTGCCCTCGGTGATGCGAGGCGCTCTAGTGCGATGCGCGCTGTTGGCGTGAATGGTGGCGTCTCGCACTCCGTCGCGCCGCTTCGGGAAGCGACGAGCTACAGCGTCGATTGATGTGTTGCCTGGAAGGCGAAAGAAATGCGCAGCAGGCTGTATTGTACAGCGGTAGTGGTTTCGTTTCGGTGTACCTCTTTGCAGCCGCGAACTGCACGGTTGCCCGAAAATGAGCGCCAGCCAGCATCCTGGCGTACGCTTCCGCGCTCGCACGCGGACGGGTTCTCACGCTTCGGCCAATGGGAGGGAGAGAGATGGGTCGTGCGGCGAAGCCGCTTTTGCCGATCTCCGGCAGGAGCGCAGTTTCGCTCCGTCAGTCGAGGTGATCGGACGCACGCAGCATGGCCCGAACTAAACAAACCGCGCGCAAGAGTACTGGAGGCAAGGCTCCGCGTAAGCAGCTTGCTACCAAGGCTGCTCGCAAGAGTGCCCCTGCCACAGGCGGGGTGAAGAAACCTCACCGTTACAGGCCTGGAACCGTGGCCCTGCGTGAAATTCGCCGATACCAGAAGTCGACCGAACTGCTGATCCGCAAGCTTCCCTTTCAGCGCCTGGTGCGGGAAATCGCTCAGGACTTCAAGACGGACCTCCGTTTCCAGAGTTCTGCCGTGATGGCCCTACAGGAAGCTAGCGAGGCCTACCTCGTTGGTCTTTTCGAAGACACCAACCTGTGCGCCATCCACGCTAAGCGCGTCACCATCATGCCAAAGGACATCCAGCTGGCTCGGCGCATTCGCGGTGAGCGCGCCTAAGTTGGGCTGCTCCCTGCGCTTCGGTTGACAGGCAAGCAACAACAAACGGTCCTTCTCAGGACCACCAACGTGTCTGCTTTGGCTACGAGACCACTCCAGGCCACGTACTCCGGCCGCACCCTCTTTTGCTGTCATGTTTTGTACGTACGTGGCTGCCGTTGTCTAGCGCGCGGAAGAACGGAACGTCGGCGCGTCGTTATTACGAAGAAATGGCTCAGCTTTGACAAATTCAAGGTAAAAGTGTGTATCATTATGAGTAGACAGAGAAAAGGTAGGCTAGCTTCAGTCGGTGTGTGTGCAGCAGCCGTGCTGCGACCCTGTGGTGTGTCAATTTCATTTATGTGTTTACCTTTTTGCCCGCCGCTTGTAAGGTGTTTTTGAGGGCTTCTGTTTGCGTAACGCCATGGTGACTTGGGCTGCTGGACCCCGGCGCAACTTTTGGGTGCACTCGTAGGAGGTGATGAAGTTTTACCGAGAGACGAAATAAACAATTGTATCGGGCCAGTTGGTAAGGATCCATCTCGCTAGGAAGCGCAGCCACTATTACACAGACCTCACAACACAAGCGCTTAACTTCAACTGAACTTTCATTGCAAACGTCAGAGTTTATAAAGGGGGTGAACAGAGAAAAAGAATAGTAAAAGGTAGACAACAAAAAGCACACGTGCCAGTCCCGCACATTACTGTCTGTTATTCTCTATCACCCCATCCAAAAAACAGTTCTTTCCGCGTGAGCGCGATAGAGAGTGCACTAACACACTCGAAATCATCGCGTGTCATTTCCTTTCATTTCTTTTGAAGCTGAACAAGTTTTTGTGCCATATTCTGGACAATTTTTTTTTTTTTTTTTTTTGCAATAAACGTTTAGTTGAAGTTAAGCGCTTGTGTTGTGTGTTCTGTGTAATAGTGGCTGCGCTGCCTAGCAAGATAGACGAAATAAATTGTGTTAGAAGCACCAAATGGAATGCGCTAACGGCGGGTTCTCTCTCTCTCTCTCTCTTTTTTTTTTTTTACCTTACGTTTGTTTTTCTATTCAAAGGTATTAAATTTACTCTGTCCCTGTGCTGACCCGTTCAGGTGTCATCGTAAGGATAGACGGTTACGTGTGGAGCTTTTTTTTTTTTTTTTTTTAATGAGAAATGACAACGCTTACATGCTCTTTTCTGTCTTTTTCGGTGCCGAGCTGCGTGATTTGGTTGTCTCTTTGCAGCATTTGGCGTCGCGCACTTGTGGCTAACTGATGTCGCGAGGAAATATATATAAAGTATAGAAAAACAAACACGCTTGAGGGTACGAACAGAGCCATCGTGACTGCGAAGCGAAACACGGCCGCGTCACCTGTTTGGGTGGTCCTTAGAAGGACCGTTTGGGGAATGCGGCGAGCGCGCGGAAGGGGTGCTCGCTTACGCCTTCTTCTCCGTCTTCTTTGGAAGAAGCACGGCTTGAATGTTGGGCAACACACCGCCCTGCGCGATGGTGACGCCGGAAAGCAGTTTGTTCAGCTCCTCGTCGTTGCGGATGGCGAGCTGCAAGTGACGGGGGATGATCCGGGTCTTCTTGTTGTCACGAGCGGCGTTGCCCGCCAGCTCGAGCACCTCGGCGGCCAGGTACTCGAGTACGGCAGCCAGGTAGACCGGAGCGCCAGCTCCGACGCGCTCGGCGTAGTTTCCCTTGCGTAGGAGGCGGTGAATACGGCCCACGGGGAACTGAAGCCCCGCGCGGCTAGAACGGGTCTTGCTCTTGCCTTTCGCCTTGCCGCCCTTGCCACGTCCGGACATGGTGTTGCTTTTCGCTTGGTACGACGCCGGTTGCCGAAAACAAGAAAGCTGCTGCCTTCTGAGATGAGAGCCGTGCTCGAATGGTTTCCGTTGCCACCATCGCGCGCCGCCGCTCGCGGGGAACGGATGAGAGTGTGAGAGAGAGAAGCCGTGCGAACCAATGGGGCGCGCGCGTTGTGCTGATCTCGTCAACACCCCTCGCTCATATTTAAGCGCGGCGAGACGGGGGGACACGCGCATTCGACTCTGGTCTCGCGTGCGTGTTGTGTGAAATCATGCCTCCCCAACCGTCTGGCAAAGCCGTCAAGAAGGCCGGCAAGGCGCAGAAGAATGTGCGCGCCACGGACAAGAAGAAGAAGAAGCGCCGCAGGAAGGAGAGCTTCTCCATCTACATCTATAAGGTGCTGAAGCAGGTGCACCCCGACACTGGTGTCTCCAGCAAGGCCATGTCCATCATGAACAGCTTCGTGAACGACATCTTCGAGCGTATCGCCGCCGAGTCGTCACGCCTTGCTCACTACAACAAGCGCTCGACCATCACGAGCCGGGAGATCCAGACCGCGGTGCGCCTGCTGCTGCCCGGAGAGCTGGCCAAGCACGCGGTGTCCGAGGGTACAAAAGCCGTCACCAAGTACACCAGCTCCAAGTAGGCGTGCGTCGTGGGCCACAGCGAGCAACGACAAATCAACGGCTCTTCTCAGAGCCACCCAAATTGTCTGCGTCGGCATAGGGGTTGTGCTGAGAGATTCGGCTCCGAATCCATCCTCTTCTCTCTGTTGAACACCGCTAGCAGGAGCGTTGGTGTGCCGCGCTCGACGTGTGTGCTCGGGGAGGTTGAACAGGTAAATTAGAGAAGACCGAGTGCGCGGAGAAAAGTGCCACAAGTACGGTAATGGAGGGAAAACAAAACCAGGAGCGTGGTAATTAAAAAAAAAAAAAAAACAGGGGGAAGGTGGCCGCTTCTCTCAAAAAAAGGTAACATGAACTCGAGTGTGTTCAGCTCTTGGGAAATGATAGAATAGGAAACTCGCGTCAGCGCTTGCCCGAGCAACTCCGACATGTCGGGCCAAATATGAAGGGGTATACACGGTATGCAGTGCATGCGGAGAGAAGGAAACTGCCGAACACTTGATAATGCTATGTAAAGGGCTTCACCTTATAGTTTAGAATGATGGCGCAGAGTTTTTCAAAAGCACCGGGGTTTAGAGACGGGGGAGGGCAAAATAGACTTTAGGCGGGTAGAATTAACTAGAAGGTGGTTATCTTATTGGTGGCTAAAGTCAAGGCAAGAGTGAAAACTAAACCATTCACTGCAAAGCACCGCGGTCCTATACTTCACTATTTAAAGAGAGAAAAAAAACAAGATAAATGTAGCTGTTTGTTAGGTCAGCATTATGGCTAGGTGGTGATAGCTGCCGCCCGATGTGAAGGGTACAGCCACATTCATCAGACAGCGCAGAGTTCCTTCTCTGCCACGCCATTCATTTGTTTACGAAATTGGGGCATTTATTTCTTGAGAGCGCAGGGCAGGCCCGTTTCGAGACTGTAGGAGGAGTGAATGTAGCTTAAAGTGCGTGGCGCGGTGAAAAATGTGCGGAAGCATTGATGCAAGAAAAGATAGGGGAGAAATATATAGACGCATGTGACAATAGCTGTAGAAGCAGAAAAGCGTGGCGGCGGACTGCATGCTAATTATTGTCCGAAAGCAAAGTATCGACAGCCCGAGTGAAGGAAAAAACAAAACTGTGCGTACGCATGACAGGGGTACCACGCAGGTGATTTATATAGTGCACAAAGAAGTACGAAATCCAGTAAAGAAAGGCGGTCGACACGAGGTATGGGCATTTCCCGTTTTCGCACCGAGTGCTCCGTTTGCGCGTCGCCGAAAGAAACATAGCCAGGCCGGCCAGCAAACGACACTGCTCGGCTTGACGTTTACATAATCACACGGTGTAGCGGAACACTGTGTTCTCTTCGAAAGAACAAATGCGCCTGTGCTAGGCACAAATGAGTGGTACGTTCCATTCGGAATGTGGTGGGAAACTTACCTTAAATGAATGAGCGGACGCACCGTTTATTTCCGCTTTGTTTTAGATTACTGACTATGTTCGGCGGGTCGACAGTGCATTTGTATGAAGCTTTCAAGCGCGATCATTTTGTAATTTCGCATCGTGCGTCCCTGCCACAAGTTCGGGGAAGGAATACTTTCAATATGGGAACCCTCATGATTGTGAAAGATGAAACTGCGACTACTTAAACACACTTGCACCACAGAAATGGCACGCGCAGTTTGGTATTGGGGCACGTGAGAAGGGAATACAATAGATGGGCATTGGCGCGCATCTTTTTTTCTTATTGATATGATATGTAAGGAGATGTCGGCGCACCATTATGGCGCCGGCTACTCCTTGGCCGTTGAGTTAAACTTGAACACGTATCTTGAAGCAAAACGTACAAAGCAGTGCATGGAAAGTAGAAAACTCGGGCAGAGATATGCAAAGACACACTTACACTTATACGCACATATCAGAACACAATGGTAAGTAAATGTTCGAAAGTCAATGAATGAAGTCTCTGATATAATGTCCCTCGATAATATTCGGTCCACCAGCACAAAACAGTAGAGCACACGTCTGGTCCGTATAAAGATGCATTCGCTCGTGTGTACATAATTGTCGACACGTCATTCATTTCACAACACACACATGATGAGAGTCACGTGATACTGTACATAATAAGTACATTTGTTACAAATGAAAGTTCGTTATTTCTTAATACTTATCAGCAATCCCGCTGTCTTGTAAAGAACGTGTTGATGCTTTTAAAGCGTGCGACTGTAAAACTCGAGTAGGCCACGGACCCAGAAGTTTCTTCATGTTAAACGGTCTGCGGTCTAATGCCAACTGTTCGGACTTAAGACGGCGTCTCGTGATGTGGACAGTCTACGAGAAGGTGACATACGTCTTCATCTATCAATCCGCATTCGCATTCGGGACTTTCAGCTCTGCCGTGTCTGTGCAAAGAAAAAAAAAAAACAAATGTTTTTGTGTATGCCGTGCCTAGCCTCAATCGGTCAATTAGAGTTTCCGATATTCTATCTAATGCCAGCGTAATTTTTAATTCAATAAATGGATCGATGTGGTATAAATCGCACCTCTTTGTACTTTGGTCAAACCAAGCAGTTTTGCTCATTCTGAAAGTTGTATTCTTTATAATACTACGCAATTCACTTTTTTCGAAATATTGGTTGCCACGATGTGTAGACCTACTTTGTGTGCTCTGGACGGCTCTGGAAGGCCAACTGCAAATCTTCTTTGCACAGCTGATGCCGTCCGGATAGTCGTTGATAGATTACTTAACAGGTTGTCAGCCTCCGAAGGTATTATGTAAGCGAAAGTACGCATGCGTAAAACATGCAGCGAACGAACACTCTTCCAACGCTGTAAAGAAGAAAGAATGCATAAAGGGTGGTGCATTTTACGCTCCAATCTCGTCCTATGTAAGGCGCTTTAGAGTTAGGGCTGTTTTGCCTGTAATTGCGTGACCCTTGCAGGGTTCCTCACAGTGCAACCGTGCACTTGAAACGGGCAGGTGTTGAACCACCCCGCAAGGAGATGGGGAAACTTCGCTGCGACCGGACCGCTTGACAGTCCGTGTTTACGGGAGGAGAGGCGCGCCCGAGAGGAGGTGCGCTCTCACTCTCTGCCGTCCCCGTGAATGCTGAAATGAGCGCGGTCGCGTTGCGTGGCTTCGGTGAAACTGCCGTATCGCGATATGTAGTGGAGCTGCCACAGTAAAATTTGAGACACGCGTAGCCAGCCAAAGGTGCTGTTACTTTGCCGAATTTCACGTGCCGGCGTCCACAACAACGCGAGCACGCTTTGTTTAGAAATTTCCGGCCATGAGGCCGTGCCCGGACCGCGTGTGTTAGTCCCTTGGTTTGGCGACAAGGATGGCGTCAAAGTGACGCCGTGAAACGGGTTTCGTGCGTGCAAATGAGGCATTGATGTGATTAGAGAGAAAGCGAGAACATAGAAAAGAAAAAAAAAAAGAGGGGGGGGGGCACACGCCGGGGACGAGTAGTCGCAAAGTGTTAAGTGTGCAGTTTATTTACGTGCGGCACACAGGTGAGCTGTTGCAGCTGTGAGTTTTGACAAATATTGCGTGTGTCATGTTCAGTGGACACGATGAAACGTTTTTTAGCGAACGCGTTGTATCCGCTGGGCTTGTACGTACGCGTACATGAATTGTCGCTTACTCGGTTTGATGTCTCCTTGCCGCTGGGGCAGCTGATACGACTGATACGCCATTTTGCAGCAGTGAAGGGTGCGTGAATGAATGGGCAAGAAACTTAGCAACAGTAACGAGAAAAGAATTAAAAACAAACAAACAAACGAAAGCATGTTTGCCGTGTATATTCAATCTTGTAGTGCAGAAAAATAGTCAGTGCAGCAACCTGCGCGGCCAACGCGCTCCTCGCGAAGAAAAGAGGGAGAGAGAGACGAGCTGGCCGCCGACCAACCGGCGTGCGCCGTTCGCCTTCCTCCTCAGTCTCGCGGGCCGGCGCCGACACCGCGACTCGATCGTGTCGAGCATTCGCTTGATTCGCTCGCAGGATTTCAAGCTGGACGGTTGTGCCCTCGCGATCTCCGACTTCAGCGTAGCTCCCGCCGACTGGTTCGCCCTCCGCGGTCTCCTGACGCCGTGTAGCTCTCGCATTGTGGCACCCCGCCCTTGGACTGCTTCGACCGGATCCCCACTTTCCTATCTCCTTCTTTTTCCTCTCGTTGGCTGTCTTCTTCTGCTTCTACTTTCCTTCTATTCTTTTTATCCCTCCTTCCCCCCACCCCTATAAGGCACTGCGCCGTGTCGCCTGAAGGCAGACAGAAATTAGGTGCCTTTTTCCTCTTCATTCTAATCACTACCACCACCATTCGCTTTCCGGGCGCGTTTCGAAGCAGAAGCAGAAACTTCGGAAGCCGTCATGTCTGGCCGTGGCAAAGGTGGCAAAGGGCTGGGGAAGGGTGGCGCCAAGCGTCATCGAAAGGTGTTGCGTGACAACATCCAGGGCATAACCAAGCCGGCCATCCGTCGTCTGGCGCGCCGTGGCGGTGTCAAGCGCATCTCTGGCCTCATCTACGAGGAAACTCGCGGCGTTCTCAAGGTGTTCCTCGAGAACGTGATCCGCGATGCCGTCACTTACACCGAGCACGCCAAAAGGAAGACCGTGACAGCCATGGACGTCGTGTACGCCCTCAAGCGTCAGGGCCGCACCCTGTACGGATTCGGAGGCTAAGAAGCCAGCGGCGTCGCCTGCAGCCAGCCAACGAGAACACAACAGCCCTCTTCAGGGCTACCCACTTGATGCTTCGGCAGTGTGATCCCAGCGGTTCGCCATACCCGTCCGTCCCTCTTTGCAATATCATTGCGTCATCGCTCAGGTGAGCAGCACCTCGTGTAGTAGTAGCTTGATCGCGCTGGGTACTTGTCACGTTCACCGCATTTCGTTCGCGTCGTCGTCTTTCTCCTGGGTCTGCATGCACGAATCAATCGCCGCATCTGCGAGTTCTTCCTCTCCTTCCTGCAAGCCAAGCTGCTAAAACGGGCCCGTCAAGCGAACGTCGCCTAGTTACCTTATCGCGCGAAGGAAGAAGCCGAGCGCAGCGTTCTACCCTGGTCACTGCATTCTTGGAGACACGACTATGCTCAGGAAGCACGAACTCGCTTTTTTCTTTGGAATGCCCACTACACGATCGCGTCACGTTGTGTCAAAATAAATAAAAACGCACTATGTTCTACCGTGGGGCACCCAGACGAAGAAGGGATGTGTACTTACAAATGAAAAAATTGATTGTGACAGGTTGGTCGTGTTTACCGCGCCCGCTGTGCACTCAGAAGTGCCCCATTCAATAACACATTGTGTACATTGTCACGCCTAATAATTTTTGTTTGTTTTTTTTTTTTCACACCTGGCGCTGCCGAGCTGCAAAATACAAAAAAAAAAGAAAGAAAAGTGGAAGGGGATGTTTAAACAGAATTTCTGCGCAAGTCAGAAGCAAGTACACAATAAGCGCTGCCCATGCAGCGTGCTGAGGGAAGCTGCACTTGATAGAAGTGGCACTCATGTACTGTACTGGTGCTGCGAACACTGCAGTTGTGAAAGCTTTACTTGGACGGACAGCTACGCAACAAGTGTTTCCATTTCGCCGGCAGAGGTGGTCACTCTAGGGAGGCTGGCTTCGCCGCCCACGCGAGAGGGGGGGGGGGGGGGACTAGCCCATGATGTAAACGCGAGAGGTTCGAGCGCGGGAAATTCGAAAGCAAGGCGCGCTCGCGTGAGCCTGCCGTCAGATGGCGACACCAACCCACGAGCATTGCATTTTCAAGTGCACCCTTGGTTTCCCACCCACCTCCGCACAGGACGAGGCGTGTCGAATGTGTAACCAAGGCGCACGACAGTGGTTCTGCTCAGGCAAGCCTACCTATAACAAAAATTGTTCTCCATGTGTGTACCTTCATTTTCTCGTGAAAATGTGAAAGAGGAGTGAATGGGGCTTTTTGAGGCGCGTGTTGATCTTCGTTTCTATTATGATTATTATTTTTCACCCTTTCATTGAGTCCATTTCCTGCTTTTTGTGCCACATATTTAGCACTTAGAGGTTGGGGGGGGGGGGGGGGATTGCTGATGTGTAAGATGGAAAAGAAGAGGAAAGTGAGCCCCGAAACTGTCTGCATCAGGATGCGACACCTCAGCGGTAGCTCACAAGGGATGGGGGGTGAGGGGGGATTAAAAGGGTGGGAATAAAAGTGTAGAGAAAGAGACATGAGGGAAGCCAGAGTGAGACGACATATCGAGGGAATAGGAGTAAAAATGAAACAAAACATTCGAACGCAAACACCCCGTACATCCAACCGCCATTGAGCGCACCTAGTAGTTTGGCAAGTATGTATGAGTGATTCTTAAGAGGGAAAGGAAGATAAAATTGAGTCCCGTTACTGTCTGCGATTGAGCAAGTAGGCGCGCTCAGTGGCAGTTGGATGTACGGGGTGTTTGTGTTAGAATGTTTTGTTGCGTTTTACTCCTTGTCGTTGCGCGGACGTGTATGCATATACCAACACTGCCGGTGGTCTCTCGTCGTCTTCGCCCATCTACGTAATGGTCGCAAATAAGCGACAACGCAAGGAGCAAGTTTTTTTGGCGTGGCAGTGCGCATTTGCCCTCGGTGATGCGAGGCGCTCTAGTGCGATGCGCGCTGTTGGCGTGAATGGTGGCGTCTCGCACTCCGTCGCGCCGCTTCGGGAAGCGACGAGCTACAGCGTCGATTGATGTGTTGCCTGGAAGGCGAAAGAAATGCGCAGCAGGCTGTATTGTACAGCGGTAGTGGTTTCGTTTCGGTGTACCTCTTTGCAGCCGCGAACTGCACGGTTGCCCGAAAATGAGCGCCAGCCAGCATCCTGGCGTACGCTTCCGCGCTCGCACGCGGACGGGTTCTCACGCTTCGGCCAATGGGAGGGAGAGAGATGGGTCGTGCGGCGAAGCCGCTTTTGCCGATCTCCGGCAGGAGCGCAGTTTCGCTCCGTCAGTCGAGGTGATCGGACGCACGCAGCATGGCCCGAACTAAACAAACCGCGCGCAAGAGTACTGGAGGCAAGGCTCCGCGTAAGCAGCTTGCTACCAAGGCTGCTCGCAAGAGTGCCCCTGCCACAGGCGGGGTGAAGAAACCTCACCGTTACAGGCCTGGAACCGTGGCCCTGCGTGAAATTCGCCGATACCAGAAGTCGACCGAACTGCTGATCCGCAAGCTTCCCTTTCAGCGCCTGGTGCGGGAAATCGCTCAGGACTTCAAGACGGACCTCCGTTTCCAGAGTTCTGCCGTGATGGCCCTACAGGAAGCTAGCGAGGCCTACCTCGTTGGTCTTTTCGAAGACACCAACCTGTGCGCCATCCACGCTAAGCGCGTCACCATCATGCCAAAGGACATCCAGCTGGCTCGGCGCATTCGCGGTGAGCGCGCCTAAGTTGGGCTGCTCCCTGCGCTTCGGTCGACAGGCAAGCAACAACAAACGGTCCTTCTCAGGACCACCAACGTGTCTGCTTTGGCTACGAGACCACTCCAGGCCACGTACTCCGGCCGCACCCTCTTTTGCTGTCATGTTTTGTACGTACGTGGCTGCCGTTGTCTAGCGCGCGGAAGAACGGAACGTCGGCGCGTCGTTATTACGAAGAAATGGCTCAGCTTTGACAAATTCAAGGTAAAAGTGTGTATCATTATGAGTAGACAGAGAAAAGGTAGGCTAGCTTCAGTCGGTGTGTGTGCAGCAGCCGTGCTGCGACCCTGTGGTGTGTCAATTTCATTTATGTGTTTACCTTTTTGCCCGCCGCTTGTAAGGTGTTTTTGAGGGCTTCTGTTTGCGTAACGCCATGGTGACTTGGGCTGCTGGACCCCGGCGCAACTTTTGGGTGCACTCGTAGGAGGTGATGAAGTTTTACCGACAGACGAAATAAACAATTGTATCGGGCCAGTTGGTAAGGATCCATCTCGCTAGGAAGCGCAGCCACTATTACACAGACCTCACAACACAAGCGCTTAACTTCAACTGAACTTTCATTGCAAACGTCAGAGTTTATAAAGGGGGTGAACAGAGAAAAAGAATAGTAAAAGGTAGACAACAAAAAGCACACGTGCCAGTCCCGCACATTACTGTCTGTTATTCTCTATCACCCCATCCAAAAAACAGTTCTTTCCGCGTGAGCGCGATAGAGAGTGCACTAACACACTCGAAATCATCGCGTGTCATTTCCTTTCATTTCTTTTGAAGCTGAACAAGTTTTTGTGCCATATTCTGGACAATTTTTTTTTTTTTTTTTTGCAATAAACGTTTAGTTGAAGTTAAGCGCTTGTGTTGTGTGTTCTGTGTAATAGTGGCTGCGCTGCCTAGCAAGATAGACGAAATAAATTGTGTTAGAAGCACCAAATGGAATGCGCTAACGGCGGGTTCTCTCTCTCTCTCTCTCTTTTTTTTTTTTTACCTTACGTTTGTTTTTCTATTCAAAGGTATTAAATTTACTCTGTCCCTGTGCTGACCCGTTCAGGTGTCATCGTAAGGATAGACGGTTACGTGTGGAGCTTTTTTTTTTTTTTTTTAATGAGAAATGACAACGCTTACATGCTCTTTTCTGTCTTTTTCGGTGCCGAGCTGCGTGATTTGGTTGTCTCTTTGCAGCATTTGGCGTCGCGCACTTGTGGCTAACTGATGTCGCGAGGAAATATATATAAAGTATAGAAAAACAAACACGCTTGAGGGTACGAACAGAGCCATCGTGACTGCGAAGCGAAACACGGCCGCGTCACCTGTTTGGGTGGTCCTTAGAAGGACCGTTTGGGGAATGCGGCGAGCGCGCGGAAGGGGTGCTCGCTTACGCCTTCTTCTCCGTCTTCTTTGGAAGAAGCACGGCTTGAATGTTGGGCAACACACCGCCCTGCGCGATGGTGACGCCGGAAAGCAGTTTGTTCAGCTCCTCGTCGTTGCGGATGGCGAGCTGCAAGTGACGGGGGATGATCCGGGTCTTCTTGTTGTCACGAGCGGCGTTGCCCGCCAGCTCGAGCACCTCGGCGGCCAGGTACTCGAGTACGGCAGCCAGGTAGACCGGAGCGCCAGCTCCGACGCGCTCGGCGTAGTTTCCCTTGCGTAGGAGGCGGTGAATACGGCCCACGGGGAACTGAAGCCCCGCGCGGCTAGAACGGGTCTTGCTCTTGCCTTTCGCCTTGCCGCCCTTGCCACGTCCGGACATGGTGTTGCTTTTCGCTTGGTACGACGCCGGTTGCCGAAAACAAGAAAGCTGCTGCCTTCTGAGATGAGAGCCGTGCTCGAATGGTTTCCGTTGCCACCATCGCGCGCCGCCGCTCGCGGGGAACGGATGAGAGTGTGAGAGAGAGAAGCCGTGCGAACCAATGGGGCGCGCGCGTTGTGCTGATCTCGTCAACACCCCTCGCTCATATTTAAGCGCGGCGAGACGGGGGGACACGCGCATTCGACTCTGGTCTCGCGTGCGTGTTGTGTGAAATCATGCCTCCCCAACCGTCTGGCAAAGCCGTCAAGAAGGCCGGCAAGGCGCAGAAGAATGTGCGCGCCACGGACAAGAAGAAGAAGAAGCGCCGCAGGAAGGAGAGCTTCTCCATCTACATCTATAAGGTGCTGAAGCAGGTGCACCCCGACACTGGTGTCTCCAGCAAGGCCATGTCCATCATGAACAGCTTCGTGAACGACATCTTCGAGCGTATCGCCGCCGAGTCGTCACGCCTTGCTCACTACAACAAGCGCTCGACCATCACGAGCCGGGAGATCCAGACCGCGGTGCGCCTGCTGCTGCCCGGAGAGCTGGCCAAGCACGCGGTGTCCGAGGGTACAAAAGCCGTCACCAAGTACACCAGCTCCAAGTAGGCGTGCGTCGTGGGCCACAGCGAGCAACGACAAATCAACGGCTCTTCTCAGAGCCACCCAAATTGTCTGCGTCGGCATAGGGGTTGTGCTGAGAGATTCGGCTCCGAATCCATCCTCTTCTCTCTGTTGAACACCGCTAGCAGGAGCGTTGGTGTGCCGCGCTCGACGTGTGTGCTCGGGGAGGTTGAACAGGTAAATTAGAGAAGACCGAGTGCGCGGAGAAAAGTGCCACAAGTACGGTAATGGAGGGAAAACAAAACCAGGAGCGTGGTAATTAAAAAAAAAAAAAAAAAAACAGGGGGAAGGTGGCCGCTTCTCTCAAAAAAAGGTAACATGAACTCGAGTGTGTTCAGCTCTTGGGAAATGATAGAATAGGAAACTCGCGTCAGCGCTTGCCCGAGCAACTCCGACATGTCGGGCCAAATATGAAGGGGTATACACGGTATGCAGTGCATGCGGAGAGAAGGAAACTGCCGAACACTTGATAATGCTATGTAAAGGGCTTCACCTTATAGTTTAGAATGATGGCGCAGAGTTTTTCAAAAGCACCGGGGTTTAGAGACGGGGGAGGGCAAAATAGACTTTAGGCGGGTAGAATTAACTAGAAGGTGGTTATCTTATTGGTGGCTAAAGTCAAGGCAAGAGTGAAAACTAAACCATTCACTGCAAAGCACCGCGGTCCTATACTTCACTATTTAAAGAGAGAAAAAAAACAAGATAAATGTAGCTGTTTGTTAGGTCAGCATTATGGCTAGGTGGTGATAGCTGCCGCCCGATGTGAAGGGTACAGCCACATTCATCAGACAGCGCAGAGTTCCTTCTCTGCCACGCCATTCATTTGTTTACGAAATTGGGGCATTTATTTCTTGAGAGCGCAGGGCAGGCCCGTTTCGAGACTGTAGGAGGAGTGAATGTAGCTTAAAGTGCGTGGCGCGGTGAAAAATGTGCGGAAGCATTGATGCAAGAAAAGATAGGGGAGAAATATATAGACGCATGTGACAATAGCTGTAGAAGCAGAAAAGCGTGGCGGCGGACTGCATGCTAATTATTGTCCGAAAGCAAAGTATCGACAGCCCGAGTGAAGGAAAAAACAAAACTGTGCGTACGCATGACAGGGGTACCACGCAGGTGATTTATATAGTGCACAAAGAAGTACGAAATCCAGTAAAGAAAGGCGGTCGACACGAGGTATGGGCATTTCCCGTTTTCGCACCGAGTGCTCCGTTTGCGCGTCGCCGAAAGAAACATAGCCAGGCCGGCCAGCAAACGACACTGCTCGGCTTGACGTTTACATAATCACACGGTGTAGCGGAACACTGTGTTCTCTTCGAAAGAACAAATGCGCCTGTGCTAGGCACAAATGAGTGGTACGTTCCATTCGGAATGTGGTGGGAAACTTACCTTAAATGAATGAGCGGACGCACCGTTTATTTCCGCTTTGTTTTAGATTACTGACTATGTTCGGCGGGTCGACAGTGCATTTGTATGAAGCTTTCAAGCGCGATCATTTTGTAATTTCGCATCGTGCGTCCCTGCCACAAGTTCGGGGAAGGAATACTTTCAATATGGGAACCCTCATGATTGTGAAAGATGAAACTGCGACTACTTAAACACACTTGCACCACAGAAATGGCACGCGCAGTTTGGTATTGGGGCACGTGAGAAGGGAATACAATAGATGGGCATTGGCGCGCATCTTTTTTTCTTATTGATATGATATGTAAGGAGATGTCGGCGCACCATTATGGCGCCGGCTACTCCTTGGCCGTTGAGTTAAACTTGAACACGTATCTTGAAGCAAAACGTACAAAGCAGTGCATGGAAAGTAGAAAACTCGGGCAGAGATATGCAAAGACACACTTACACTTATACGCACATATCAGAACACAATGGTAAGTAAATGTTCGAAAGTCAATGAATGAAGTCTCTGATATAATGTCCCTCGATAATATTCGGTCCACCAGCACAAAACAGTAGAGCACACGTCTGGTCCGTATAAAGATGCATTCGCTCGTGTGTACATAATTGTCGACACGTCATTCATTTCACAACACACACATGATGAGAGTCACGTGATACTGTACATAATAAGTACATTTGTTACAAATGAAAGTTCGTTATTTCTTAATACTTATCAGCAATCCCGCTGTCTTGTAAAGAACGTGTTGATGCTTTTAAAGCGTGCGACTGTAAAACTCGAGTGGCCACGGACCCAGAAGTTTCTTCATGTTAAACGGTCTGCGGTCTAATGCCAACTGTTCGGACTTAAGACGGCGTCTCGTGATGTGGACAGTCTACGAGAAGGTGACATACGTCTTCATCTATCAATCCGCATTCGCATTCGGGACTTTCAGCTCTGCCGTGTCTGTGCAAAGAAAAAAAAAAAAACAAATGTTTTTGTGTATGCCGTGCCTAGCCTCAATCGGTCAATTAGAGTTTCCGATATTCTATCTAATGCCAGCGTAATTTTTAATTCAATAAATGGATCGATGTGGTATAAATCGCACCTCTTTGTACTTTGGTCAAACCAAGCAGTTTTGCTCATTCTGAAAGTTGTATTCTTTATAATACTACGCAATTCACTTTTTTCGAAATATTGGTTGCCACGATGTGTAGACCTACTTTGTGTGCTCTGGACGGCTCTGGAAGGCCAACTGCAAATCTTCTTTGCACAGCTGATGCCGTCCGGATAGTCGTTGATAGATTACTTAACAGGTTGTCAGCCTCCGAAGGTATTATGTAAGCGAAAGTACGCATGCGTAAAACATGCAGCGAACGAACACTCTTCCAACGCTGTAAAGAAGAAAGAATGCATAAAGGGTGGTGCATTTTACGCTCCAATCTCGTCCTATGTAAGGCGCTTTAGAGTTAGGGCTGTTTTGCCTGTAATTGCGTGACCCTTGCAGGGTTCCTCACAGTGCAACCGTGCACTTGAAACGGGCAGGTGTTGAACCACCCCGCAAGGAGATGGGGAAACTTCGCTGCGACCGGACCGCTTGACAGTCCGTGTTTACGGGAGGAGAGGCGCGCCCGAGAGGAGGTGCGCTCTCACTCTCTGCCGTCCCCGTGAATGCTGAAATGAGCGCGGTCGCGTTGCGTGGCTTCGGTGAAACTGCCGTATCGCGATATGTAGTGGAGCTGCCACAGTAAAATTTGAGACACGCGTAGCCAGCCAAAGGTGCTGTTACTTTGCCGAATTTCACGTGCCGGCGTCCACAACAACGCGAGCACGCTTTGTTTAGAAATTTCCGGCCATGAGGCCGTGCCCGGACCGCGTGTGTTAGTCCCTTGGTTTGGCGACAAGGATGGCGTCAAAGTGACGCCGTGAAACGGGTTTCGTGCGTGCAAATGAGGCATTGATGTGATTAGAGAGAAAGCGAGAACATAGAAAAGAAAAAAAAAAAAGAGGGGGGGGGGCACACGCCGGGGACGAGTAGTCGCAAAGTGTTAAGTGTGCAGTTTATTTACGTGCGGCACACAGGTGAGCTGTTGCAGCTGTGAGTTTTGACAAATATTGCGTGTGTCATGTTCAGTGGACACGATGAAACGTTTTTTAGCGAACGCGTTGTATCCGCTGGGCTTGTACGTACGCGTACATGAATTGTCGCTTACTCGGTTTGATGTCTCCTTGCCGCTGGGGCAGCTGATACGACTGATACGCCATTTTGCAGCAGTGAAGGGTGCGTGAATGAATGGGCAAGAAACTTAGCAACAGTAACGAGAAAAGAATTAAAAACAAACAAACAAACGAAAGCATGTTTGCCGTGTATATTCAATCTTGTAGTGCAGAAAAATAGTCAGTGCAGCAACCTGCGCGGCCAACGCGCTCCTCGCGAAGAAAAGAGGGAGAGAGAGACGAGCTGGCCGCCGACCAACCGGCGTGCGCCGTTCGCCTTCCTCCTCAGTCTCGCGGGCCGGCGCCGACACCGCGACTCGATCGTGTCGAGCATTCGCGGATTCGCTCGCAGGATTTCAAGCTGGACGGTTGTGCCCTCGCGATCTCCGACTTCAGCGTAGCTCCCGCCGACTGGTTCGCCCTCCGCGGTCTCCTGACGCCGTGTAGCTCTCGCATTGTGGCACCCCGCCCTTGGACTGCTTCGACCGGATCCCCACTTTCCTATCTCCTTCTTTTTTTCCTCTCGTTGGCTGTCTTCTTCTGCTTCTACTTTCCTTCTATTCTTTTTATCCCTCCTTCCCCCCACCCCTATAAGGCACTGCGCCGTGTCGCCTGAAGGCAGACAGAAATTAGGTGCCTTTTTCCTCTTCATTCTAATCACTACCACCACCACCATTCGCTTTCCGGGCGCGTTTCGAAGCAGAAGCAGAAACTTCGGAAGCCGTCATGTCTGGCCGTGGCAAAGGTGGCAAAGGGCTGGGGAAGGGTGGCGCCAAGCGTCATCGAAAGGTGTTGCGTGACAACATCCAGGGCATAACCAAGCCGGCCATCCGTCGTCTGGCGCGCCGTGGCGGTGTCAAGCGCATCTCTGGCCTCATCTACGAGGAAACTCGCGGCGTTCTCAAGGTGTTCCTCGAGAACGTGATCCGCGATGCCGTCACTTACACCGAGCACGCCAAAAGGAAGACCGTGACAGCCATGGACGTCGTGTACGCCCTCAAGCGTCAGGGCCGCACCCTGTACGGATTCGGAGGCTAAGAAGCCAGCGGCGTCGCCTGCAGCCAGCCAACGAGAACACAACAGCCCTCTTCAGGGCTACCCACTTGATGCTTCGGCAGTGTGATCCCAGCGGTTCGCCATACCCGTCCGTCCCTCTTTGCAATATCATTGCGTCATCGCTCAGGTGAGCAGCACCTCGTGTAGTAGTAGCTTGATCGCGCTGGGTACTTGTCACGTTCACCGCATTTCGTTCGCGTCGTCGTCTTTCTCCTGGGTCTGCATGCACGAATCAATCGCCGCATCTGCGAGTTCTTCCTCTCCTTCCTGCAAGCCAAGCTGCTAAAACGGGCCCGTCAAGCGAACGTCGCCTAGTTACCTTATCGCGCGAAGGAAGAAGCCGAGCGCAGCGTTCTACCCTGGTCACTGCATTCTTGGAGACACGACTATGCTCAGGAAGCACGAACTCGCTTTTTTCTTTGGAATGCCCACTACACGATCGCGTCACGTTGTGTCAAAATAAATAAAAACGCACTATGTTCTACCGTGGGGCACCCAGACGAAGAAGGGATGTGTACTTACAAATGAAAAAATTGATTGTGACAGGTTGGTCGTGTTTACCGCGCCCGCTGTGCACTCAGAAGTGCCCCATTCAATAACACATTGTGTACATTGTCACGCCTAATAATTTTTGTTTGTTTTTTTTTTTTCACACCTGGCGCTGCCGAGCTGCAAAATACAAAAAAAAAAAGAAAGAAAAGTGGAAGGGGATGTTTAAACAGAATTTCTGCGCAAGTCAGAAGCAAGTACACAATAAGCGCTGCCCATGCAGCGTGCTGAGGGAAGCTGCACTTGATAGAAGTGGCACTCATGTACTGTACTGGTGCTGCGAACACTGCAGTTGTGAAAGCTTTACTTGGACGGACAGCTACGCAACAAGTGTTTCCATTTCGCCGGCAGAGGTGGTCACTCTAGGGAGGCTGGCTTCGCCGCCCACGCGAGAGGGGGGGGGGGGGGGGACTAGCCCATGATGTAAACGCGAGAGGTTCGAGCGCGGGAAATTCGAAAGCAAGGCGCGCTCGCGTGAGCCTGCCGTCAGATGGCGACACCAACCCACGAGCATTGCATTTTCAAGTGCACCCTTGGTTTCCCACCCACCTCCGCACAGGACGAGGCGTGTCGAATGTGTAACCAAGGCGCACGACAGTGGTTCTGCTCAGGCAAGCCTACCTATAACAAAAATTGTTCTCCATGTGTGTACCTTCATTTTCTCGTGAAAATGTGAAAGAGGAGTGAATGGGGCTTTTTGAGGCGCGTGTTGATCTTCGTTTCTATTATGATTATTATTTTTCACCCTTTCATTGAGTCCATTTCCTGCTTTTTGTGCCACATATTTAGCACTTAGAGGTTGGGGGGGGGGGGGGGGGATTGCTGATGTGTAAGATGGAAAAGAAGAGGAAAGTGAGCCCCGAAACTGTCTGCATCAGGATGCGACACCTCAGCGGTAGCTCACAAGGGATGGGGGGTGAGGGGGGATTAAAAGGGTGGGAATAAAAGTGTAGAGAAAGAGACATGAGGGAAGCCAGAGTGAGACGACATATCGAGGGAATAGGAGTAAAAATGAAACAAAACATTCGAACGCAAACACCCCGTACATCCAACCGCCATTGAGCGCACCTAGTAGTTTGGCAAGTATGTATGAGTGATTCTTAAGAGGGAAAGGAAGATAAAATTGAGTCCCGTTACTGTCTGCGATTGAGCAAGTAGGCGCGCTCAGTGGCAGTTGGATGTACGGGGTGTTTGTGTTAGAATGTTTTGTTGCGTTTTACTCCTTGTCGTTGCGCGGACGTGTATGCATATACCAACACTGCCGGTGGTCTCTCGTCGTCTTCGCCCATCTACGTAATGGTCGCAAATAAGCGACAACGCAAGGAGCAAGTTTTTTTGGCGTGGCAGTGCGCATTTGCCCTCGGTGATGCGAGGCGCTCTAGTGCGATGCGCGCTGTTGGCGTGAATGGTGGCGTCTCGCACTCCGTCGCGCCGCTTCGGGAAGCGACGAGCTACAGCGTCGATTGATGTGTTGCCTGGAAGGCGAAAGAAATGCGCAGCAGGCTGTATTGTACAGCGGTAGTGGTTTCGTTTCGGTGTACCTCTTTGCAGCCGCGAACTGCACGGTTGCCCGAAAATGAGCGCCAGCCAGCATCCTGGCGTACGCTTCCGCGCTCGCACGCGGACGGGTTCTCACGCTTCGGCCAATGGGAGGGAGAGAGATGGGTCGTGCGGCGAAGCCGCTTTTGCCGATCTCCGGCAGGAGCGCAGTTTCGCTCCGTCAGTCGAGGTGATCGGACGCACGCAGCATGGCCCGAACTAAACAAACCGCGCGCAAGAGTACTGGAGGCAAGGCTCCGCGTAAGCAGCTTGCTACCAAGGCTGCTCGCAAGAGTGCCCCTGCCACAGGCGGGGTGAAGAAACCTCACCGTTACAGGCCTGGAACCGTGGCCCTGCGTGAAATTCGCCGATACCAGAAGTCGACCGAACTGCTGATCCGCAAGCTTCCCTTTCAGCGCCTGGTGCGGGAAATCGCTCAGGACTTCAAGACGGACCTCCGTTTCCAGAGTTCTGCCGTGATGGCCCTACAGGAAGCTAGCGAGGCCTACCTCGTTGGTCTTTTCGAAGACACCAACCTGTGCGCCATCCACGCTAAGCGCGTCACCATCATGCCAAAGGACATCCAGCTGGCTCGGCGCATTCGCGGTGAGCGCGCCTAAGTTGGGCTGCTCCCTGCGCTTCGGTCGACAGGCAAGCAACAACAAACGGTCCTTCTCAGGACCACCAACGTGTCTGCTTTGGCTACGAGACCACTCCAGGCCACGTACTCCGGCCGCACCCTCTTTTGCTGTCATGTTTTGTACGTACGTGGCTGCCGTTGTCTAGCGCGCGGAAGAACGGAACGTCGGCGCGTCGTTATTACGAAGAAATGGCTCAGCTTTGACAAATTCAAGGTAAAAGTGTGTATCATTATGAGTAGACAGAGAAAAGGTAGGCTAGCTTCAGTCGGTGTGTGTGCAGCAGCCGTGCTGCGACCCTGTGGTGTGTCAATTTCATTTATGTGTTTACCTTTTTGCCCGCCGCTTGTAAGGTGTTTTTGAGGGCTTCTGTTTGCGTAACGCCATGGTGACTTGGGCTGCTGGACCCCGGCGCAACTTTTGGGTGCACTCGTAGGAGGTGATGAAGTTTTACCGAGAGACGAAATAAACAATTGTATCGGGCCAGTTGGTAAGGATCCATCTCGCTAGGAAGCGCAGCCACTATTACACAGACCTCACAACACAAGCGCTTAACTTCAACTGAACTTTCATTGCAAACGTCAGAGTTTATAAAGGGGGTGAACAGAGAAAAAGAATAGTAAAAGGTAGACAACAAAAAGCACACGTGCCAGTCCCGCACATTACTGTCTGTTATTCTCTATCACCCCATCCAAAAAACAGTTCTTTCCGCGTGAGCGCGATAGAGAGTGCACTAACACACTCGAAATCATCGCGTGTCATTTCCTTTCATTTCTTTTGAAGCTGAACAAGTTTTTGTGCCATATTCTGGACAATTTTTTTTTTTTTTTTTTTGCAATAAACGTTTAGTTGAAGTTAAGCGCTTGTGTTGTGTGTTCTGTGTAATAGTGGCTGCGCTGCCTAGCAAGATAGACGAAATAAATTGTGTTAGAAGCACCAAATGGAATGCGCTAACGGCGGGTTCTCTCTCTCTCTCTCTCTTTTTTTTTTTTTACCTTACGTTTGTTTTTCTATTCAAAGGTATTAAATTTACTCTGTCCCTGTGCTGACCCGTTCAGGTGTCATCGTAAGGATAGACGGTTACGTGTGGAGCTTTTTTTTTTTTTTTTAATGAGAAATGACAACGCTTACATGCTCTTTTCTGTCTTTTTCGGTGCCGAGCTGCGTGATTTGGTTGTCTCTTTGCAGCATTTGGCGTCGCGCACTTGTGGCTAACTGATGTCGCGAGGAAATATATATAAAGTATAGAAAAACAAACACGCTTGAGGGTACGAACAGAGCCATCGTGACTGCGAAGCGAAACACGGCCGCGTCACCTGTTTGGGTGGTCCTTAGAAGGACCGTTTGGGGAATGCGGCGAGCGCGCGGAAGGGGTGCTCGCTTACGCCTTCTTCTCCGTCTTCTTTGGAAGAAGCACGGCTTGAATGTTGGGCAACACACCGCCCTGCGCGATGGTGACGCCGGAAAGCAGTTTGTTCAGCTCCTCGTCGTTGCGGATGGCGAGCTGCAAGTGACGGGGGATGATCCGGGTCTTCTTGTTGTCACGAGCGGCGTTGCCCGCCAGCTCGAGCACCTCGGCGGCCAGGTACTCGAGTACGGCAGCCAGGTAGACCGGAGCGCCAGCTCCGACGCGCTCGGCGTAGTTTCCCTTGCGTAGGAGGCGGTGAATACGGCCCACGGGGAACTGAAGCCCCGCGCGGCTAGAACGGGTCTTGCTCTTGCCTTTCGCCTTGCCGCCCTTGCCACGTCCGGACATGGTGTTGCTTTTCGCTTGGTACGACGCCGGTTGCCGAAAACAAGAAAGCTGCTGCCTTCTGAGATGAGAGCCGTGCTCGAATGGTTTCCGTTGCCACCATCGCGCGCCGCCGCTCGCGGGGAACGGATGAGAGTGTGAGAGAGAGAAGCCGTGCGAACCAATGGGGCGCGCGCGTTGTGCTGATCTCGTCAACACCCCTCGCTCATATTTAAGCGCGGCGAGACGGGGGGACACGCGCATTCGACTCCGGTCTCGCGTGCGTGTTGTGTGAAATCATGCCTCCCCAACCGTCTGGCAAAGCCGTCAAGAAGGCCGGCAAGGCGCAGAAGAATGTGCGCGCCACGGACAAGAAGAAGAAGAAGCGCCGCAGGAAGGAGAGCTTCTCCATCTACATCTATAAGGTGCTGAAGCAGGTGCACCCCGACACTGGTGTCTCCAGCAAGGCCATGTCCATCATGAACAGCTTCGTGAACGACATCTTCGAGCGTATCGCCGCCGAGTCGTCACGCCTTGCTCACTACAACAAGCGCTCGACCATCACGAGCCGGGAGATCCAGACCGCGGTGCGCCTGCTGCTGCCCGGAGAGCTGGCCAAGCACGCGGTGTCCGAGGGTACAAAAGCCGTCACCAAGTACACCAGCTCCAAGTAGGCGTGCGTCGTGGGCCACAGCGAGCAACGACAAATCAACGGCTCTTCTCAGAGCCACCCAAATTGTCTGCGTCGGCATAGGGGTTGTGCTGAGAGATTCGGCTCCGAATCCATCCTCTTCTCTCTGTTGAACACCGCTAGCAGGAGCGTTGGTGTGCCGCGCTCGACGTGTGTGCTCGGGGAGGTTGAACAGGTAAATTAGAGAAGACCGAGTGCGCGGAGAAAAGTGCCACAAGTACGGTAATGGAGGGAAAACAAAACCAGGAGCGTGGTAATTAAAAAAAAAAAAAAAAACAGGGGGAAGGTGGCCGCTTCTCTCAAAAAAAGGTAACATGAACTCGAGTGTGTTCAGCTCTTGGGAAATGATAGAATAGGAAACTCGCGTCAGCGCTTGCCCGAGCAACTCCGACATGTCGGGCCAAATATGAAGGGGTATACACGGTATGCAGTGCATGCGGAGAGAAGGAAACTGCCGAACACTTGATAATGCTATGTAAAGGGCTTCACCTTATAGTTTAGAATGATGGCGCAGAGTTTTTCAAAAGCACCGGGGTTTAGAGACGGGGGAGGGCAAAATAGACTTTAGGCGGGTAGAATTAACTAGAAGGTGGTTATCTTATTGGTGGCTAAAGTCAAGGCAAGAGTGAAAACTAAACCATTCACTGCAAAGCACCGCGGTCCTATACTTCACTATTTAAAGAGAGAAAAAAAACAAGATAAATGTAGCTGTTTGTTAGGTCAGCATTATGGCTAGGTGGTGATAGCTGCCGCCCGATGTGAAGGGTACAGCCACATTCATCAGACAGCGCAGAGTTCCTTCTCTGCCACGCCATTCATTTGTTTACGAAATTGGGGCATTTATTTCTTGAGAGCGCAGGGCAGGCCCGTTTCGAGACTGTAGGAGGAGTGAATGTAGCTTAAAGTGCGTGGCGCGGTGAAAAATGTGCGGAAGCATTGATGCAAGAAAAGATAGGGGAGAAATATATAGACGCATGTGACAATAGCTGTAGAAGCAGAAAAGCGTGGCGGCGGACTGCATGCTAATTATTGTCCGAAAGCAAAGTATCGACAGCCCGAGTGAAGGAAAAAACAAAACTGTGCGTACGCATGACAGGGGTACCACGCAGGTGATTTATATAGTGCACAAAGAAGTACGAAATCCAGTAAAGAAAGGCGGTCGACACGAGGTATGGGCATTTCCCGTTTTCGCACCGAGTGCTCCGTTTGCGCGTCGCCGAAAGAAACATAGCCAGGCCGGCCAGCAAACGACACTGCTCGGCTTGACGTTTACATAATCACACGGTGTAGCGGAACACTGTGTTCTCTTCGAAAGAACAAATGCGCCTGTGCTAGGCACAAATGAGTGGTACGTTCCATTCGGAATGTGGTGGGAAACTTACCTTAAATGAATGAGCGGACGCACCGTTTATTTCCGCTTTGTTTTAGATTACTGACTATGTTCGGCGGGTCGACAGTGCATTTGTATGAAGCTTTCAAGCGCGATCATTTTGTAATTTCGCATCGTGCGTCCCTGCCACAAGTTCGGGGAAGGAATACTTTCAATATGGGAACCCTCATGATTGTGAAAGATGAAACTGCGACTACTTAAACACACTTGCACCACAGAAATGGCACGCGCAGTTTGGTATTGGGGCACGTGAGAAGGGAATACAATAGATGGGCATTGGCGCGCATCTTTTTTTCTTATTGATATGATATGTAAGGAGATGTCGGCGCACCATTATGGCGCCGGCTACTCCTTGGCCGTTGAGTTAAACTTGAACACGTATCTTGAAGCAAAACGTACAAAGCAGTGCATGGAAAGTAGAAAACTCGGGCAGAGATATGCAAAGACACACTTACACTTATACGCACATATCAGAACACAATGGTAAGTAAATGTTCGAAAGTCAATGAATGAAGTCTCTGATATAATGTCCCTCGATAATATTCGGTCCACCAGCACAAAACAGTAGAGCACACGTCTGGTCCGTATAAAGATGCATTCGCTCGTGTGTACATAATTGTCGACACGTCATTCATTTCACAACACACACATGATGAGAGTCACGTGATACTGTACATAATAAGTACATTTGTTACAAATGAAAGTTCGTTATTTCTTAATACTTATCAGCAATCCCGCTGTCTTGTAAAGAACGTGTTGATGCTTTTAAAGCGTGCGACTGTAAAACTCGAGTAGGCCACGGACCCAGAAGTTTCTTCATGTTAAACGGTCTGCGGTCTAATGCCAACTGTTCGGACTTAAGACGGCGTCTCGTGATGTGGACAGTCTACGAGAAGGTGACATACGTCTTCATCTATCAATCCGCATTCGCATTCGGGACTTTCAGCTCTGCCGTGTCTGTGCAAAGAAAAAAAAAAAAACAAATGTTTTTGTGTATGCCGTGCCTAGCCTCAATCGGTCAATTAGAGTTTCCGATATTCTATCTAATGCCAGCGTAATTTTTAATTCAATAAATGGATCGATGTGGTATAAATCGCACCTCTTTGTACTTTGGTCAAACCAAGCAGTTTTGCTCATTCTGAAAGTTGTATTCTTTATAATACTACGCAATTCACTTTTTTCGAAATATTGGTTGCCACGATGTGTAGACCTACTTTGTGTGCTCTGGACGGCTCTGGAAGGCCAACTGCAAATCTTCTTTGCACAGCTGATGCCGTCCGGATAGTCGTTGATAGATTACTTAACAGGTTGTCAGCCTCCGAAGGTATTATGTAAGCGAAAGTACGCATGCGTAAAACATGCAGCGAACGAACACTCTTCCAACGCTGTAAAGAAGAAAGAATGCATAAAGGGTGGTGCATTTTACGCTCCAATCTCGTCCTATGTAAGGCGCTTTAGAGTTAGGGCTGTTTTGCCTGTAATTGCGTGACCCTTGCAGGGTTCCTCACAGTGCAACCGTGCACTTGAAACGGGCAGGTGTTGAACCACCCCGCAAGGAGATGGGGAAACTTCGCTGCGACCGGACCGCTTGACAGTCCGTGTTTACGGGAGGAGAGGCGCGCCCGAGAGGAGGTGCGCTCTCACTCTCTGCCGTCCCCGTGAATGCTGAAATGAGCGCGGTCGCGTTGCGTGGCTTCGGTGAAACTGCCGTATCGCGATATGTAGTGGAGCTGCCACAGTAAAATTTGAGACACGCGTAGCCAGCCAAAGGTGCTGTTACTTTGCCGAATTTCACGTGCCGGCGTCCACAACAACGCGAGCACGCTTTGTTTAGAAATTTCCGGCCATGAGGCCGTGCCCGGACCGCGTGTGTTAGTCCCTTGGTTTGGCGACAAGGATGGCGTCAAAGTGACGCCGTGAAACGGGTTTCGTGCGTGCAAATGAGGCATTGATGTGATTAGAGAGAAAGCGAGAACATAGAAAAGAAAAAAAAAAGAGGGGGGGGGGCACACGCCGGGGACGAGTAGTCGCAAAGTGTTAAGTGTGCAGTTTATTTACGTGCGGCACACAGGTGAGCTGTTGCAGCTGTGAGTTTTGACAAATATTGCGTGTGTCATGTTCAGTGGACACGATGAAACGTTTTTTAGCGAACGCGTTGTATCCGCTGGGCTTGTACGTACGCGTACATGAATTGTCGCTTACTCGGTTTGATGTCTCCTTGCCGCTGGGGCAGCTGATACGACTGATACGCCATTTTGCAGCAGTGAAGGGTGCGTGAATGAATGGGCAAGAAACTTAGCAACAGTAACGAGAAAAGAATTAAAAACAAACAAACAAACGAAAGCATGTTTGCCGTGTATATTCAATCTTGTAGTGCAGAAAAATAGTCAGTGCAGCAACCTGCGCGGCCAACGCGCTCCTCGCGAAGAAAAGAGGGAGAGAGAGACGAGCTGGCCGCCGACCAACCGGCGTGCGCCGTTCGCCTTCCTCCTCAGTTGATGATTCGCTCGCAGGATTTCAAGCTGGACGGTTGTGCCCTCGCGATCTCCGACTTCAGCGTAGCTCCCGCCGACTGGTTCGCCCTCCGCGGTCTCCTGACGCCGTGTAGCTCTCGCATTGTGGCACCCCGCCCTTGGACTGCTTCGACCGGATCCCCACTTTCCTATCTCCTTCTTTTTTCCTCTCGTTGGCTGTCTTCTTCTGCTTCTACTTTCCTTCTATTCTTTTATCCCTCCTTCCCCCCACCCCTATAAGGCACTGCGCCGTGTCGCCTGAAGGCAGACAGAAATTAGGTGCCTTTTTCCTCTTCATTCTAATCACTACCACCTCAGTCTCGCGGGCCGGCGCCGACACCGCGACTCGATCGTGTCGAGCATTCGCTTTCCGGGCGCGTTTCGAAGCAGAAGCAGAAACTTCGGAAGCCGTCATGTCTGGCCGTGGCAAAGGTGGCAAAGGGCTGGGGAAGGGTGGCGCCAAGCGTCATCGAAAGGTGTTGCGTGACAACATCCAGGGCATAACCAAGCCGGCCATCCGTCGTCTGGCGCGCCGTGGCGGTGTCAAGCGCATCTCTGGCCTCATCTACGAGGAAACTCGCGGCGTTCTCAAGGTGTTCCTCGAGAACGTGATCCGCGATGCCGTCACTTACACCGAGCACGCCAAAAGGAAGACCGTGACAGCCATGGACGTCGTGTACGCCCTCAAGCGTCAGGGCCGCACCCTGTACGGATTCGGAGGCTAAGAAGCCAGCGGCGTCGCCTGCAGCCAGCCAACGAGAACACAACAGCCCTCTTCAGGGCTACCCACTTGATGCTTCGGCAGTGTGATCCCAGCGGTTCGCCATACCCGTCCGTCCCTCTTTGCAATATCATTGCGTCATCGCTCAGGTGAGCAGCACCTCGTGTAGTAGTAGCTTGATCGCGCTGGGTACTTGTCACGTTCACCGCATTTCGTTCGCGTCGTCGTCTTTCTCCTGGGTCTGCATGCACGAATCAATCGCCGCATCTGCGAGTTCTTCCTCTCCTTCCTGCAAGCCAAGCTGCTAAAACGGGCCCGTCAAGCGAACGTCGCCTAGTTACCTTATCGCGCGAAGGAAGAAGCCGAGCGCAGCGTTCTACCCTGGTCACTGCATTCTTGGAGACACGACTATGCTCAGGAAGCACGAACTCGCTTTTTTCTTTGGAATGCCCACTACACGATCGCGTCACGTTGTGTCAAAATAAATAAAAACGCACTATGTTCTACCGTGGGGCACCCAGACGAAGAAGGGATGTGTACTTACAAATGAAAAAATTGATTGTGACAGGTTGGTCGTGTTTACCGCGCCCGCTGTGCACTCAGAAGTGCCCCATTCAATAACACATTGTGTACATTGTCACGCCTAATAATTTTTGTTTGTTTTTTTTTTTTCACACCTGGCGCTGCCGAGCTGCAAAATACAAAAAAAAAAAGAAAGAAAAGTGGAAGGGGATGTTTAAACAGAATTTCTGCGCAAGTCAGAAGCAAGTACACAATAAGCGCTGCCCATGCAGCGTGCTGAGGGAAGCTGCACTTGATAGAAGTGGCACTCATGTACTGTACTGGTGCTGCGAACACTGCAGTTGTGAAAGCTTTACTTGGACGGACAGCTACGCAACAAGTGTTTCCATTTCGCCGGCAGAGGTGGTCACTCTAGGGAGGCTGGCTTCGCCGCCCACGCGAGAGGGGGGGGGGGGGGGGACTAGCCCATGATGTAAACGCGAGAGGTTCGAGCGCGGGAAATTCGAAAGCAAGGCGCGCTCGCGTGAGCCTGCCGTCAGATGGCGACACCAACCCACGAGCATTGCATTTTCAAGTGCACCCTTGGTTTCCCACCCACCTCCGCACAGGACGAGGCGTGTCGAATGTGTAACCAAGGCGCACGACAGTGGTTCTGCTCAGGCAAGCCTACCTATAACAAAAATTGTTCTCCATGTGTGTACCTTCATTTTCTCGTGAAAATGTGAAAGAGGAGTGAATGGGGCTTTTTGAGGCGCGTGTTGATCTTCGTTTCTATTATGATTATTATTTTTCACCCTTTCATTGAGTCCATTTCCTGCTTTTTGTGCCACATATTTAGCACTTAGAGGTTGGGGGGGGGGGGGGGGGGGGATTGCTGATGTGTAAGATGGAAAAGAAGAGGAAAGTGAGCCCCGAAACTGTCTGCATCAGGATGCGACACCTCAGCGGTAGCTCACAAGGGATGGGGGGTGAGGGGGGATTAAAAGGGTGGGAATAAAAGTGTAGAGAAAGAGACATGAGGGAAGCCAGAGTGAGACGACATATCGAGGGAATAGGAGTAAAAATGAAACAAAACATTCGAACGCAAACACCCCGTACATCCAACCGCCATTGAGCGCACCTAGTAGTTTGGCAAGTATGTATGAGTGATTCTTAAGAGGGAAAGGAAGATAAAATTGAGTCCCGTTACTGTCTGCGATTGAGCAAGTAGGCGCGCTCAGTGGCAGTTGGATGTACGGGGTGTTTGTGTTAGAATGTTTTGTTGCGTTTTACTCCTTGTCGTTGCGCGGACGTGTATGCATATACCAACACTGCCGGTGGTCTCTCGTCGTCTTCGCCCATCTACGTAATGGTCGCAAATAAGCGACAACGCAAGGAGCAAGTTTTTTTGGCGTGGCAGTGCGCATTTGCCCTCGGTGATGCGAGGCGCTCTAGTGCGATGCGCGCTGTTGGCGTGAATGGTGGCGTCTCGCACTCCGTCGCGCCGCTTCGGGAAGCGACGAGCTACAGCGTCGATTGATGTGTTGCCTGGAAGGCGAAAGAAATGCGCAGCAGGCTGTATTGTACAGCGGTAGTGGTTTCGTTTCGGTGTACCTCTTTGCAGCCGCGAACTGCACGGTTGCCCGAAAATGAGCGCCAGCCAGCATCCTGGCGTACGCTTCCGCGCTCGCACGCGGACGGGTTCTCACGCTTCGGCCAATGGGAGGGAGAGAGATGGGTCGTGCGGCGAAGCCGCTTTTGCCGATCTCCGGCAGGAGCGCAGTTTCGCTCCGTCAGTCGAGGTGATCGGACGCACGCAGCATGGCCCGAACTAAACAAACCGCGCGCAAGAGTACTGGAGGCAAGGCTCCGCGTAAGCAGCTTGCTACCAAGGCTGCTCGCAAGAGTGCCCCTGCCACAGGCGGGGTGAAGAAACCTCACCGTTACAGGCCTGGAACCGTGGCCCTGCGTGAAATTCGCCGATACCAGAAGTCGACCGAACTGCTGATCCGCAAGCTTCCCTTTCAGCGCCTGGTGCGGGAAATCGCTCAGGACTTCAAGACGGACCTCCGTTTCCAGAGTTCTGCCGTGATGGCCCTACAGGAAGCTAGCGAGGCCTACCTCGTTGGTCTTTTCGAAGACACCAACCTGTGCGCCATCCACGCTAAGCGCGTCACCATCATGCCAAAGGACATCCAGCTGGCTCGGCGCATTCGCGGTGAGCGCGCCTAAGTTGGGCTGCTCCCTGCGCTTCGGTCGACAGGCAAGCAACAACAAACGGTCCTTCTCAGGACCACCAACGTGTCTGCTTTGGCTACGAGACCACTCCAGGCCACGTACTCCGGCCGCACCCTCTTTTGCTGTCATGTTTTGTACGTACGTGGCTGCCGTTGTCTAGCGCGCGGAAGAACGGAACGTCGGCGCGTCGTTATTACGAAGAAATGGCTCAGCTTTGACAAATTCAAGGTAAAAGTGTGTATCATTATGAGTAGACAGAGAAAAGGTAGGCTAGCTTCAGTCGGTGTGTGTGCAGCAGCCGTGCTGCGACCCTGTGGTGTGTCAATTTCATTTATGTGTTTACCTTTTTGCCCGCCGCTTGTAAGGTGTTTTTGAGGGCTTCTGTTTGCGTAACGCCATGGTGACTTGGGCTGCTGGACCCCGGCGCAACTTTTGGGTGCACTCGTAGGAGGTGATGAAGTTTTACCGAGAGACGAAATAAACAATTGTATCGGGCCAGTTGGTAAGGATCCATCTCGCTAGGAAGCGCAGCCACTATTACACAGACCTCACAACACAAGCGCTTAACTTCAACTGAACTTTCATTGCAAACGTCAGAGTTTATAAAGGGGGTGAACAGAGAAAAAGAATAGTAAAAGGTAGACAACAAAAAGCACACGTGCCAGTCCCGCACATTACTGTCTGTTATTCTCTATCACCCCATCCAAAAAACAGTTCTTTCCGCGTGAGCGCGATAGAGAGTGCACTAACACACTCGAAATCATCGCGTGTCATTTCCTTTCATTTCTTTTGAAGCTGAACAAGTTTTTGTGCCATATTCTGGACAATTTTTTTTTTTTTTTTTTTGCAATAAACGTTTAGTTGAAGTTAAGCGCTTGTGTTGTGTGTTCTGTGTAATAGTGGCTGCGCTGCCTAGCAAGATAGACGAAATAAATTGTGTTAGAAGCACCAAATGGAATGCGCTAACGGCGGGTTCTCTCTCTCTCTCTCTCTTTTTTTTTTTTACCTTACGTTTGTTTTTCTATTCAAAGGTATTAAATTTACTCTGTCCCTGTGCTGACCCGTTCAGGTGTCATCGTAAGGATAGACGGTTACGTGTGGAGCTTTTTTTTTTTTTTTTTTAATGAGAAATGACAACGCTTACATGCTCTTTTCTGTCTTTTTCGGTGCCGAGCTGCGTGATTTGGTTGTCTCTTTGCAGCATTTGGCGTCGCGCACTTGTGGCTAACTGATGTCGCGAGGAAATATATATAAAGTATAGAAAAACAAACACGCTTGAGGGTACGAACAGAGCCATCGTGACTGCGAAGCGAAACACGGCCGCGTCACCTGTTTGGGTGGTCCTTAGAAGGACCGTTTGGGGAATGCGGCGAGCGCGCGGAAGGGGTGCTCGCTTACGCCTTCTTCTCCGTCTTCTTTGGAAGAAGCACGGCTTGAATGTTGGGCAACACACCGCCCTGCGCGATGGTGACGCCGGAAAGCAGTTTGTTCAGCTCCTCGTCGTTGCGGATGGCGAGCTGCAAGTGACGGGGGATGATCCGGGTCTTCTTGTTGTCACGAGCGGCGTTGCCCGCCAGCTCGAGCACCTCGGCGGCCAGGTACTCGAGTACGGCAGCCAGGTAGACCGGAGCGCCAGCTCCGACGCGCTCGGCGTAGTTTCCCTTGCGTAGGAGGCGGTGAATACGGCCCACGGGGAACTGAAGCCCCGCGCGGCTAGAACGGGTCTTGCTCTTGCCTTTCGCCTTGCCGCCCTTGCCACGTCCGGACATGGTGTTGCTTTTCGCTTGGTACGACGCCGGTTGCCGAAAACAAGAAAGCTGCTGCCTTCTGAGATGAGAGCCGTGCTCGAATGGTTTCCGTTGCCACCATCGCGCGCCGCCGCTCGCGGGGAACGGATGAGAGTGTGAGAGAGAGAAGCCGTGCGAACCAATGGGGCGCGCGCGTTGTGCTGATCTCGTCAACACCCCTCGCTCATATTTAAGCGCGGCGAGACGGGGGGACACGCGCATTCGACTCTGGTCTCGCGTGCGTGTTCTGTGAAATCATGCCTCCCCAACCGTCTGGCAAAGCCGTCAAGAAGGCCGGCAAGGCGCAGAAGAATGTGCGCGCCACGGACAAGAAGAAGAAGAAGCGCCGCAGGAAGGAGAGCTTCTCCATCTACATCTATAAGGTGCTGAAGCAGGTGCACCCCGACACTGGTGTCTCCAGCAAGGCCATGTCCATCATGAACAGCTTCGTGAACGACATCTTCGAGCGTATCGCCGCCGAGTCGTCACGCCTTGCTCACTACAACAAGCGCTCGACCATCACGAGCCGGGAGATCCAGACCGCGGTGCGCCTGCTGCTGCCCGGAGAGCTGGCCAAGCACGCGGTGTCCGAGGGTACAAAAGCCGTCACCAAGTACACCAGCTCCAAGTAGGCGTGCGTCGTGGGCCACAGCGAGCAACGACAAATCAACGGCTCTTCTCAGAGCCACCCAAATTGTCTGCGTCGGCATAGGGGTTGTGCTGAGAGATTCGGCTCCGAATCCATCCTCTTCTCTCTGTTGAACACCGCTAGCAGGAGCGTTGGTGTGCCGCGCTCGACGTGTGTGCTCGGGGAGGTTGAACAGGTAAATTAGAGAAGACCGAGTGCGCGGAGAAAAGTGCCACAAGTACGGTAATGGAGGGAAAACAAAACCAGGAGCGTGGTAATTAAAAAAAAAAAAAAAAAAACAGGGGGAAGGTGGCCGCTTCTCTCAAAAAAAGGTAACATGAACTCGAGTGTGTTCAGCTCTTGGGAAATGATAGAATAGGAAACTCGCGTCAGCGCTTGCCCGAGCAACTCCGACATGTCGGGCCAAATATGAAGGGGTATACACGGTATGCAGTGCATGCGGAGAGAAGGAAACTGCCGAACACTTGATAATGCTATGTAAAGGGCTTCACCTTATAGTTTAGAATGATGGCGCAGAGTTTTTCAAAAGCACCGGGGTTTAGAGACGGGGGAGGGCAAAATAGACTTTAGGCGGGTAGAATTAACTAGAAGGTGGTTATCTTATTGGTGGCTAAAGTCAAGGCAAGAGTGAAAACTAAACCATTCACTGCAAAGCACCGCGGTCCTATACTTCACTATTTAAAGAGAGAAAAAAAACAAGATAAATGTAGCTGTTTGTTAGGTCAGCATTATGGCTAGGTGGTGATAGCTGCCGCCCGATGTGAAGGGTACAGCCACATTCATCAGACAGCGCAGAGTTCCTTCTCTGCCACGCCATTCATTTGTTTACGAAATTGGGGCATTTATTTCTTGAGAGCGCAGGGCAGGCCCGTTTCGAGACTGTAGGAGGAGTGAATGTAGCTTAAAGTGCGTGGCGCGGTGAAAAATGTGCGGAAGCATTGATGCAAGAAAAGATAGGGGAGAAATATATAGACGCATGTGACAATAGCTGTAGAAGCAGAAAAGCGTGGCGGCGGACTGCATGCTAATTATTGTCCGAAAGCAAAGTATCGACAGCCCGAGTGAAGGAAAAAACAAAACTGTGCGTACGCATGACAGGGGTACCACGCAGGTGATTTATATAGTGCACAAAGAAGTACGAAATCCAGTAAAGAAAGGCGGTCGACACGAGGTATGGGCATTTCCCGTTTTCGCACCGAGTGCTCCGTTTGCGCGTCGCCGAAAGAAACATAGCCAGGCCGGCCAGCAAACGACACTGCTCGGCTTGACGTTTACATAATCACACGGTGTAGCGGAACACTGTGTTCTCTTCGAAAGAACAAATGCGCCTGTGCTAGGCACAAATGAGTGGTACGTTCCATTCGGAATGTGGTGGGAAACTTACCTTAAATGAATGAGCGGACGCACCGTTTATTTCCGCTTTGTTTTAGATTACTGACTATGTTCGGCGGGTCGACAGTGCATTTGTATGAAGCTTTCAAGCGCGATCATTTTGTAATTTCGCATCGTGCGTCCCTGCCACAAGTTCGGGGAAGGAATACTTTCAATATGGGAACCCTCATGATTGTGAAAGATGAAACTGCGACTACTTAAACACACTTGCACCACAGAAATGGCACGCGCAGTTTGGTATTGGGGCACGTGAGAAGGGAATACAATAGATGGGCATTGGCGCGCATCTTTTTTTCTTATTGATATGATATGTAAGGAGATGTCGGCGCACCATTATGGCGCCGGCTACTCCTTGGCCGTTGAGTTAAACTTGAACACGTATCTTGAAGCAAAACGTACAAAGCAGTGCATGGAAAGTAGAAAACTCGGGCAGAGATATGCAAAGACACACTTACACTTATACGCACATATCAGAACACAATGGTAAGTAAATGTTCGAAAGTCAATGAATGAAGTCTCTGATATAATGTCCCTCGATAATATTCGGTCCACCAGCACAAAACAGTAGAGCACACGTCTGGTCCGTATAAAGATGCATTCGCTCGTGTGTACATAATTGTCGACACGTCATTCATTTCACAACACACACATGATGAGAGTCACGTGATACTGTACATAATAAGTACATTTGTTACAAATGAAAGTTCGTTATTTCTTAATACTTATCAGCAATCCCGCTGTCTTGTAAAGAACGTGTTGATGCTTTTAAAGCGTGCGACTGTAAAACTCGAGTAGGCCACTGACCCAGAAGTTTCTTCATGTTAAACGGTCTGCGGTCTAATGCCAACTGTTCGGACTTAAGACGGCGTCTCGTGATGTGGACAGTCTACGAGAAGGTGACATACGTCTTCATCTATCAATCCGCATTCGCATTCGGGACTTTCAGCTCTGCCGTGTCTGTGCAAAGAAAAAAAAAAAAACAAATGTTTTTGTGTATGCCGTGCCTAGCCTCAATCGGTCAATTAGAGTTTCCGATATTCTATCTAATGCCAGCGTAATTTTTAATTCAATAAATGGATCGATGTGGTATAAATCGCACCTCTTTGTACTTTGGTCAAACCAAGCAGTTTTGCTCATTCTGAAAGTTGTATTCTTTATAATACTACGCAATTCACTTTTTTCGAAATATTGGTTGCCACGATGTGTAGACCTACTTTGTGTGCTCTGGACGGCTCTGGAAGGCCAACTGCAAATCTTCTTTGCACAGCTGATGCCGTCCGGATAGTCGTTGATAGATTACTTAACAGGTTGTCAGCCTCCGAAGGTATTATGTAAGCGAAAGTACGCATGCGTAAAACATGCAGCGAACGAACACTCTTCCAACGCTGTAAAGAAGAAAGAATGCATAAAGGGTGGTGCATTTTACGCTCCAATCTCGTCCTATGTAAGGCGCTTTAGAGTTAGGGCTGTTTTGCCTGTAATTGCGTGACCCTTGCAGGGTTCCTCACAGTGCAACCGTGCACTTGAAACGGGCAGGTGTTGAACCACCCCGCAAGGAGATGGGGAAACTTCGCTGCGACCGGACCGCTTGACAGTCCGTGTTTACGGGAGGAGAGGCGCGCCCGAGAGGAGGTGCGCTCTCACTCTCTGCCGTCCCCGTGAATGCTGAAATGAGCGCGGTCGCGTTGCGTGGCTTCGGTGAAACTGCCGTATCGCGATATGTAGTGGAGCTGCCACAGTAAAATTTGAGACACGCGTAGCCAGCCAAAGGTGCTGTTACTTTGCCGAATTTCACGTGCCGGCGTCCACAACAACGCGAGCACGCTTTGTTTAGAAATTTCCGGCCATGAGGCCGTGCCCGGACCGCGTGTGTTAGTCCCTTGGTTTGGCGACAAGGATGGCGTCAAAGTGACGCCGTGAAACGGGTTTCGTGCGTGCAAATGAGGCATTGATGTGATTAGAGAGAAAGCGAGAACATAGAAAAGAAAAAAAAAAAAGAGGGGGGGGGGCACACGCCGGGGACGAGTAGTCGCAAAGTGTTAAGTGTGCAGTTTATTTACGTGCGGCACACAGGTGAGCTGTTGCAGCTGTGAGTTTTGACAAATATTGCGTGTGTCATGTTCAGTGGACACGATGAAACGTTTTTTAGCGAACGCGTTGTATCCGCTGGGCTTGTACGTACGCGTACATGAATTGTCGCTTACTCGGTTTGATGTCTCCTTGCCGCTGGGGCAGCTGATACGACTGATACGCCATTTTGCAGCAGTGAAGGGTGCGTGAATGAATGGGCAAGAAACTTAGCAACAGTAACGAGAAAAGAATTAAAAACAAACAAACAAACGAAAGCATGTTTGCCGTGTATATTCAATCTTGTAGTGCAGAAAAATAGTCAGTGCAGCAACCTGCGCGGCCAACGCGCTCCTCGCGAAGAAAAGAGGGAGAGAGAGACGAGCTGGCCGCCGACCAACCGGCGTGCGCCGTTCGCCTTCCTCCTCAGTCTCGCGGGCCGGCGCCGACACCGCGACTCGATCGTGTCGAGCATTCGCTTTCCGGGCGCGTTTCGAAGCAGAAGCAGAAACTTCGGAAGCCGTCATGTCTGGCCGTGGCAAAGGTGGCAAAGGGCTGGGGAAGGGTGGCGCCAAGCGTCATCGAAAGGTGTTGCGTGACAACATCCAGGGCATAACCAAGCCGGCCATCCGTCGTCTGGCGCGCCGTGGCGGTGTCAAGCGCATCTCTGGCCTCATCTACGAGGAAACTCGCGGCGTTCTCAAGGTGTTCCTCGAGAACGTGATCCGCGATGCCGTCACTTACACCGAGCACGCCAAAAGGAAGACCGTGACAGCCATGGACGTCGTGTACGCCCTCAAGCGTCAGGGCCGCACCCTGTACGGATTCGGAGGCTAAGAAGCCAGCGGCGTCGCCTGCAGCCAGCCAACGAGAACACAACAGCCCTCTTCAGGGCTACCCACTTGATGCTTCGGCAGTGTGATCCCAGCGGTTCGCCATACCCGTCCGTCCCTCTTTGCAATATCATTGCGTCATCGCTCAGGTGAGCAGCACCTCGTGTAGTAGTAGCTTGATCGCGCTGGGTACTTGTCACGTTCACCGCATTTCGTTCGCGTCGTCGTCTTTCTCCTGGGTCTGCATGCACGAATCAATCGCCGCATCTGCGAGTTCTTCCTCTCCTTCCTGCAAGCCAAGCTGCTAAAACGGGCCCGTCAAGCGAACGTCGCCTAGTTACCTTATCGCGCGAAGGAAGAAGCCGAGCGCAGCGTTCTACCCTGGTCACTGCATTCTTGGAGACACGACTATGCTCAGGAAGCACGAACTCGCTTTTTTCTTTGGAATGCCCACTACACGATCGCGTCACGTTGTGTCAAAATAAATAAAAACGCACTATGTTCTACCGTGGGGCACCCAGACGAAGAAGGGATGTGTACTTACAAATGAAAAAATTGATTGTGACAGGTTGGTCGTGTTTACCGCGCCCGCTGTGCACTCAGAAGTGCCCCATTCAATAACACATTGTGTACATTGTCACGCCTAATAATTTTTGTTTGTTTTTTTTTTTTCACACCTGGCGCTGCCGAGCTGCAAAATACAAAAAAAAAAGAAAGAAAAGTGGAAGGGGATGTTTAAACAGAATTTCTGCGCAAGTCAGAAGCAAGTACACAATAAGCGCTGCCCATGCAGCGTGCTGAGGGAAGCTGCACTTGATAGAAGTGGCACTCATGTACTGTACTGGTGCTGCGAACACTGCAGTTGTGAAAGCTTTACTTGGACGGACAGCTACGCAACAAGTGTTTCCATTTCGCCGGCAGAGGTGGTCACTCTAGGGAGGCTGGCTTCGCCGCCCACGCGAGAGGGGGGGGGGGGGGGGACTAGCCCATGATGTAAACGCGAGAGGTTCGAGCGCGGGAAATTCGAAAGCAAGGCGCGCTCGCGTGAGCCTGCCGTCAGATGGCGACACCAACCCACGAGCATTGCATTTTCAAGTGCACCCTTGGTTTCCCACCCACCTCCGCACAGGACGAGGCGTGTCGAATGTGTAACCAAGGCGCACGACAGTGGTTCTGCTCAGGCAAGCCTACCTATAACAAAAATTGTTCTCCATGTGTGTACCTTCATTTTCTCGTGAAAATGTGAAAGAGGAGTGAATGGGGCTTTTTGAGGCGCGTGTTGATCTTCGTTTCTATTATGATTATTATTTTTCACCCTTTCATTGAGTCCATTTCCTGCTTTTTGTGCCACATATTTAGCACTTAGAGGTTGGGGGGGGGGGGGGGGGATTGCTGATGTGTAAGATGGAAAAGAAGAGGAAAGTGAGCCCCGAAACTGTCTGCATCAGGATGCGACACCTCAGCGGTAGCTCACAAGGGATGGGGGGTGAGGGGGGATTAAAAGGGTGGGAATAAAAGTGTAGAGAAAGAGACATGAGGGAAGCCAGAGTGAGACGACATATCGAGGGAATAGGAGTAAAAATGAAACAAAACATTCGAACGCAAACACCCCGTACATCCAACCGCCATTGAGCGCACCTAGTAGTTTGGCAAGTATGTATGAGTGATTCTTAAGAGGGAAAGGAAGATAAAATTGAGTCCCGTTACTGTCTGCGATTGAGCAAGTAGGCGCGCTCAGTGGCAGTTGGATGTACGGGGTGTTTGTGTTAGAATGTTTTGTTGCGTTTTACTCCTTGTCGTTGCGCGGACGTGTATGCATATACCAACACTGCCGGTGGTCTCTCGTCGTCTTCGCCCATCTACGTAATGGTCGCAAATAAGCGACAACGCAAGGAGCAAGTTTTTTTGGCGTGGCAGTGCGCATTTGCCCTCGGTGATGCGAGGCGCTCTAGTGCGATGCGCGCTGTTGGCGTGAATGGTGGCGTCTCGCACTCCGTCGCGCCGCTTCGGGAAGCGACGAGCTACAGCGTCGATTGATGTGTTGCCTGGAAGGCGAAAGAAATGCGCAGCAGGCTGTATTGTACAGCGGTAGTGGTTTCGTTTCGGTGTACCTCTTTGCAGCCGCGAACTGCACGGTTGCCCGAAAATGAGCGCCAGCCAGCATCCTGGCGTACGCTTCCGCGCTCGCACGCGGACGGGTTCTCACGCTTCGGCCAATGGGAGGGAGAGAGATGGGTCGTGCGGCGAAGCCGCTTTTGCCGATCTCCGGCAGGAGCGCAGTTTCGCTCCGTCAGTCGAGGTGATCGGACGCACGCAGCATGGCCCGAACTAAACAAACCGCGCGCAAGAGTACTGGAGGCAAGGCTCCGCGTAAGCAGCTTGCTACCAAGGCTGCTCGCAAGAGTGCCCCTGCCACAGGCGGGGTGAAGAAACCTCACCGTTACAGGCCTGGAACCGTGGCCCTGCGTGAAATTCGCCGATACCAGAAGTCGACCGAACTGCTGATCCGCAAGCTTCCCTTTCAGCGCCTGGTGCGGGAAATCGCTCAGGACTTCAAGACGGACCTCCGTTTCCAGAGTTCTGCCGTGATGGCCCTACAGGAAGCTAGCGAGGCCTACCTCGTTGGTCTTTTCGAAGACACCAACCTGTGCGCCATCCACGCTAAGCGCGTCACCATCATGCCAAAGGACATCCAGCTGGCTCGGCGCATTCGCGGTGAGCGCGCCTAAGTTGGGCTGCTCCCTGCGCTTCGGTCGACAGGCAAGCAACAACAAACGGTCCTTCTCAGGACCACCAACGTGTCTGCTTTGGCTACGAGACCACTCCAGGCCACGTACTCCGGCCGCACCCTCTTTTGCTGTCATGTTTTGTACGTACGTGGCTGCCGTTGTCTAGCGCGCGGAAGAACGGAACGTCGGCGCGTCGTTATTACGAAGAAATGGCTCAGCTTTGACAAATTCAAGGTAAAAGTGTGTATCATTATGAGTAGACAGAGAAAAGGTAGGCTAGCTTCAGTCGGTGTGTGTGCAGCAGCCGTGCTGCGACCCTGTGGTGTGTCAATTTCATTTATGTGTTTACCTTTTTGCCCGCCGCTTGTAAGGTGTTTTTGAGGGCTTCTGTTTGCGTAACGCCATGGTGACTTGGGCTGCTGGACCCCGGCGCAACTTTTGGGTGCACTCGTAGGAGGTGATGAAGTTTTACCGAGAGACGAAATAAACAATTGTATCGGGCCAGTTGGTAAGGATCCATCTCGCTAGGAAGCGCAGCCACTATTACACAGACCTCACAACACAAGCGCTTAACTTCAACTGAACTTTCATTGCAAACGTCAGAGTTTATAAAGGGGGTGAACAGAGAAAAAGAATAGTAAAAGGTAGACAACAAAAAGCACACGTGCCAGTCCCGCACATTACTGTCTGTTATTCTCTATCACCCCATCCAAAAAACAGTTCTTTCCGCGTGAGCGCGATAGAGAGTGCACTAACACACTCGAAATCATCGCGTGTCATTTCCTTTCATTTCTTTTGAAGCTGAACAAGTTTTTGTGCCATATTCTGGACAATTTTTTTTTTTTTTTTTTGCAATAAACGTTTAGTTGAAGTTAAGCGCTTGTGTTGTGTGTTCTGTGTAATAGTGGCTGCGCTGCCTAGCAAGATAGACGAAATAAATTGTGTTAGAAGCACCAAATGGAATGCGCTAACGGCGGGTTCTCTCTCTCTCTCTCTCTCTTTTTTTTTTTACCTTACGTTTGTTTTTCTATTCAAAGGTATTAAATTTACTCTGTCCCTGTGCTGACCCGTTCAGGTGTCATCGTAAGGATAGACGGTTACGTGTGGAGCTTTTTTTTTTTTTTTTTTAATGAGAAATGACAACGCTTACATGCTCTTTTCTGTCTTTTTCGGTGCCGAGCTGCGTGATTTGGTTGTCTCTTTGCAGCATTTGGCGTCGCGCACTTGTGGCTAACTGATGTCGCGAGGAAATATATATAAAGTATAGAAAAACAAACACGCTTGAGGGTACGAACAGAGCCATCGTGACTGCGAAGCGAAACACGGCCGCGTCACCTGTTTGGGTGGTCCTTAGAAGGACCGTTTGGGGAATGCGGCGAGCGCGCGGAAGGGGTGCTCGCTTACGCCTTCTTCTCCGTCTTCTTTGGAAGAAGCACGGCTTGAATGTTGGGCAACACACCGCCCTGCGCGATGGTGACGCCGGAAAGCAGTTTGTTCAGCTCCTCGTCGTTGCGGATGGCGAGCTGCAAGTGACGGGGGATGATCCGGGTCTTCTTGTTGTCACGAGCGGCGTTGCCCGCCAGCTCGAGCACCTCGGCGGCCAGGTACTCGAGTACGGCAGCCAGGTAGACCGGAGCGCCAGCTCCGACGCGCTCGGCGTAGTTTCCCTTGCGTAGGAGGCGGTGAATACGGCCCACGGGGAACTGAAGCCCCGCGCGGCTAGAACGGGTCTTGCTCTTGCCTTTCGCCTTGCCGCCCTTGCCACGTCCGGACATGGTGTTGCTTTTCGCTTGGTACGACGCCGGTTGCCGAAAACAAGAAAGCTGCTGCCTTCTGAGATGAGAGCCGTGCTCGAATGGTTTCCGTTGCCACCATCGCGCGCCGCCGCTCGCGGGGAACGGATGAGAGTGTGAGAGAGAGAAGCCGTGCGAACCAATGGGGCGCGCGCGTTGTGCTGATCTCGTCAACACCCCTCGCTCATATTTAAGCGCGGCGAGACGGGGGGACACGCGCATTCGACTCTGGTCTCGCGTGCGTGTTGTGTGAAATCATGCCTCCCCAACCGTCTGGCAAAGCCGTCAAGAAGGCCGGCAAGGCGCAGAAGAATGTGCGCGCCACGGACAAGAAGAAGAAGAAGCGCCGCAGGAAGGAGAGCTTCTCCATCTACATCTATAAGGTGCTGAAGCAGGTGCACCCCGACACTGGTGTCTCCAGCAAGGCCATGTCCATCATGAACAGCTTCGTGAACGACATCTTCGAGCGTATCGCCGCCGAGTCGTCACGCCTTGCTCACTACAACAAGCGCTCGACCATCACGAGCCGGGAGATCCAGACCGCGGTGCGCCTGCTGCTGCCCGGAGAGCTGGCCAAGCACGCGGTGTCCGAGGGTACAAAAGCCGTCACCAAGTACACCAGCTCCAAGTAGGCGTGCGTCGTGGGCCACAGCGAGCAACGACAAATCAACGGCTCTTCTCAGAGCCACCCAAATTGTCTGCGTCGGCATAGGGGTTGTGCTGAGAGATTCGGCTCCGAATCCATCCTCTTCTCTCTGTTGAACACCGCTAGCAGGAGCGTTGGTGTGCCGCGCTCGACGTGTGTGCTCGGGGAGGTTGAACAGGTAAATTAGAGAAGACCGAGTGCGCGGAGAAAAGTGCCACAAGTACGGTAATGGAGGGAAAACAAAACCAGGAGCGTGGTAATTAAAAAAAAAAAAAAAAAACAGGGGGAAGGTGGCCGCTTCTCTCAAAAAAAGGTAACATGAACTCGAGTGTGTTCAGCTCTTGGGAAATGATAGAATAGGAAACTCGCGTCAGCGCTTGCCCGAGCAACTCCGACATGTCGGGCCAAATATGAAGGGGTATACACGGTATGCAGTGCATGCGGAGAGAAGGAAACTGCCGAACACTTGATAATGCTATGTAAAGGGCTTCACCTTATAGTTTAGAATGATGGCGCAGAGTTTTTCAAAAGCACCGGGGTTTAGAGACGGGGGAGGGCAAAATAGACTTTAGGCGGGTAGAATTAACTAGAAGGTGGTTATCTTATTGGTGGCTAAAGTCAAGGCAAGAGTGAAAACTAAACCATTCACTGCAAAGCACCGCGGTCCTATACTTCACTATTTAAAGAGAGAAAAAAAACAAGATAAATGTAGCTGTTTGTTAGGTCAGCATTATGGCTAGGTGGTGATAGCTGCCGCCCGATGTGAAGGGTACAGCCACATTCATCAGACAGCGCAGAGTTCCTTCTCTGCCACGCCATTCATTTGTTTACGAAATTGGGGCATTTATTTCTTGAGAGCGCAGGGCAGGCCCGTTTCGAGACTGTAGGAGGAGTGAATGTAGCTTAAAGTGCGTGGCGCGGTGAAAAATGTGCGGAAGCATTGATGCAAGAAAAGATAGGGGAGAAATATATAGACGCATGTGACAATAGCTGTAGAAGCAGAAAAGCGTGGCGGCGGACTGCATGCTAATTATTGTCCGAAAGCAAAGTATCGACAGCCCGAGTGAAGGAAAAAACAAAACTGTGCGTACGCATGACAGGGGTACCACGCAGGTGATTTATATAGTGCACAAAGAAGTACGAAATCCAGTAAAGAAAGGCGGTCGACACGAGGTATGGGCATTTCCCGTTTTCGCACCGAGTGCTCCGTTTGCGCGTCGCCGAAAGAAACATAGCCAGGCCGGCCAGCAAACGACACTGCTCGGCTTGACGTTTACATAATCACACGGTGTAGCGGAACACTGTGTTCTCTTCGAAAGAACAAATGCGCCTGTGCTAGGCACAAATGAGTGGTACGTTCCATTCGGAATGTGGTGGGAAACTTACCTTAAATGAATGAGCGGACGCACCGTTTATTTCCGCTTTGTTTTAGATTACTGACTATGTTCGGCGGGTCGACAGTGCATTTGTATGAAGCTTTCAAGCGCGATCATTTTGTAATTTCGCATCGTGCGTCCCTGCCACAAGTTCGGGGAAGGAATACTTTCAATATGGGAACCCTCATGATTGTGAAAGATGAAACTGCGACTACTTAAACACACTTGCACCACAGAAATGGCACGCGCAGTTTGGTATTGGGGCACGTGAGAAGGGAATACAATAGATGGGCATTGGCGCGCATCTTTTTTTCTTATTGATATGATATGTAAGGAGATGTCGGCGCACCATTATGGCGCCGGCTACTCCTTGGCCGTTGAGTTAAACTTGAACACGTATCTTGAAGCAAAACGTACAAAGCAGTGCATGGAAAGTAGAAAACTCGGGCAGAGATATGCAAAGACACACTTACACTTATACGCACATATCAGAACACAATGGTAAGTAAATGTTCGAAAGTCAATGAATGAAGTCTCTGATATAATGTCCCTCGATAATATTCGGTCCACCAGCACAAAACAGTAGAGCACACGTCTGGTCCGTATAAAGATGCATTCGCTCGTGTGTACATAATTGTCGACACGTCATTCATTTCACAACACACACATGATGAGAGTCACGTGATACTGTACATAATAAGTACATTTGTTACAAATGAAAGTTCGTTATTTCTTAATACTTATCAGCAATCCCGCTGTCTTGTAAAGAACGTGTTGATGCTTTTAAAGCGTGCGACTGTAAAACTCGAGTAGGCCACGGACCCAGAAGTTTCTTCATGTTAAACGGTCTGCGGTCTAATGCCAACTGTTCGGACTTAAGACGGCGTCTCGTGATGTGGACAGTCTACGAGAAGGTGACATACGTCTTCATCTATCAATCCGCATTCGCATTCGGGACTTTCAGCTCTGCCGTGTCTGTGCAAAGAAAAAAAAAAAAACAAATGTTTTTGTGTATGCCGTGCCTAGCCTCAATCGGTCAATTAGAGTTTCCGATATTCTATCTAATGCCAGCGTAATTTTTAATTCAATAAATGGATCGATGTGGTATAAATCGCACCTCTTTGTACTTTGGTCAAACCAAGCAGTTTTGCTCATTCTGAAAGTTGTATTCTTTATAATACTACGCAATTCACTTTTTTCGAAATATTGGTTGCCACGATGTGTAGACCTACTTTGTGTGCTCTGGACGGCTCTGGAAGGCCAACTGCAAATCTTCTTTGCACAGCTGATGCCGTCCGGATAGTCGTTGATAGATTACTTAACAGGTTGTCAGCCTCCGAAGGTATTATGTAAGCGAAAGTACGCATGCGTAAAACATGCAGCGAACGAACACTCTTCCAACGCTGTAAAGAAGAAAGAATGCATAAAGGGTGGTGCATTTTACGCTCCAATCTCGTCCTATGTAAGGCGCTTTAGAGTTAGGGCTGTTTTGCCTGTAATTGCGTGACCCTTGCAGGGTTCCTCACAGTGCAACCGTGCACTTGAAACGGGCAGGTGTTGAACCACCCCGCAAGGAGATGGGGAAACTTCGCTGCGACCGGACCGCTTGACAGTCCGTGTTTACGGGAGGAGAGGCGCGCCCGAGAGGAGGTGCGCTCTCACTCTCTGCCGTCCCCGTGAATGCTGAAATGAGCGCGGTCGCGTTGCGTGGCTTCGGTGAAACTGCCGTATCGCGATATGTAGTGGAGCTGCCACAGTAAAATTTGAGACACGCGTAGCCAGCCAAAGGTGCTGTTACTTTGCCGAATTTCACGTGCCGGCGTCCACAACAACGCGAGCACGCTTTGTTTAGAAATTTCCGGCCATGAGGCCGTGCCCGGACCGCGTGTGTTAGTCCCTTGGTTTGGCGACAAGGATGGCGTCAAAGTGACGCCGTGAAACGGGTTTCGTGCGTGCAAATGAGGCATTGATGTGATTAGAGAGAAAGCGAGAACATAGAAAAGAAAAAAAAAAAGAGGGGGGGGGGGCACACGCCGGGGACGAGTAGTCGCAAAGTGTTAAGTGTGCAGTTTATTTACGTGCGGCACACAGGTGAGCTGTTGCAGCTGTGAGTTTTGACAAATATTGCGTGTGTCATGTTCAGTGGACACGATGAAACGTTTTTTAGCGAACGCGTTGTATCCGCTGGGCTTGTACGTACGCGTACATGAATTGTCGCTTACTCGGTTTGATGTCTCCTTGCTGCTGGGGCAGCTGATACGACTGATACGCCATTTTGCAGCAGTGAAGGGTGCGTGAATGAATGGGCAAGAAACTTAGCAACAGTAACGAGAAAAGAATTAAAAACAAACAAACAAACGAAAGCATGTTTGCCGTGTATATTCAATCTTGTAGTGCAGAAAAATAGTCAGTGCAGCAACCTGCGCGGCCAACGCGCTCCTCGCGAAGAAAAGAGGGAGAGAGAGACGAGCTGGCCGCCGACCAACCGGCGTGCGCCGTTCGCCTTCCTCCTCAGTCTCGCGGGCCGGCGCCGACACCGCGACTCGATCGTGTCGAGCATTCGCTTTCCGGGCGCGTTTCGAAGCAGAAGCAGAAACTTCGGAAGCCGTCATGTCTGGCCGTGGCAAAGGTGGCAAAGGGCTGGGGAAGGGTGGCGCCAAGCGTCATCGAAAGGTGTTGCGTGACAACATCCAGGGCATAACCAAGCCGGCCATCCGTCGTCTGGCGCGCCGTGGCGGTGTCAAGCGCATCTCTGGCCTCATCTACGAGGAAACTCGCGGCGTTCTCAAGGTGTTCCTCGAGAACGTGATCCGCGATGCCGTCACTTACACCGAGCACGCCAAAAGGAAGACCGTGACAGCCATGGACGTCGTGTACGCCCTCAAGCGTCAGGGCCGCACCCTGTACGGATTCGGAGGCTAAGAAGCCAGCGGCGTCGCCTGCAGCCAGCCAACGAGAACACAACAGCCCTCTTCAGGGCTACCCACTTGATGCTTCGGCAGTGTGATCCCAGCGGTTCGCCATACCCGTCCGTCCCTCTTTGCAATATCATTGCGTCATCGCTCAGGTGAGCAGCACCTCGTGTAGTAGTAGCTTGATCGCGCTGGGTACTTGTCACGTTCACCGCATTTCGTTCGCGTCGTCGTCTTTCTCCTGGGTCTGCATGCACGAATCAATCGCCGCATCTGCGAGTTCTTCCTCTCCTTCCTGCAAGCCAAGCTGCTAAAACGGGCCCGTCAAGCGAACGTCGCCTAGTTACCTTATCGCGCGAAGGAAGAAGCCGAGCGCAGCGTTCTACCCTGGTCACTGCATTCTTGGAGACACGACTATGCTCAGGAAGCACGAACTCGCTTTTTTCTTTGGAATGCCCACTACACGATCGCGTCACGTTGTGTCAAAATAAATAAAAACGCACTATGTTCTACCGTGGGGCACCCAGACGAAGAAGGGATGTGTACTTACAAATGAAAAAATTGATTGTGACAGGTTGGTCGTGTTTACCGCGCCCGCTGTGCACTCAGAAGTGCCCCATTCAATAACACATTGTGTACATTGTCACGCCTAATAATTTTTGTTTGTTTTTTTTTCACACCTGGCGCTGCCGAGCTGCAAAATACAAAAAAAAAAGAAAGAAAAGTGGAAGGGGATGTTTAAACAGAATTTCTGCGCAAGTCAGAAGCAAGTACACAATAAGCGCTGCCCATGCAGCGTGCTGAGGGAAGCTGCACTTGATAGAAGTGGCACTCATGTACTGTACTGGTGCTGCGAACACTGCAGTTGTGAAAGCTTTACTTGGACGGACAGCTACGCAACAAGTGTTTCCATTTCGCCGGCAGAGGTGGTCACTCTAGGGAGGCTGGCTTCGCCGCCCACGCGAGAGGGGGGGGGGGGGGACTAGCCCATGATGTAAACGCGAGAGGTTCGAGCGCGGGAAATTCGAAAGGAAGGCGCGCTCGCGTGAGCCTGCCGTCAGATGGCGACACCAACCCACGAGCATTGCATTTTCAAGTGCACCCTTGGTTTCCCACCCACCTCCGCACAGGACGAGGCGTGTCGAATGTGTAACCAAGGCGCACGACAGTGGTTCTGCTCAGGCAAAGCCTACCTATAACAAAAATTGTTCTCCATGTGTGTACCTTCATTTTCTCGTGAAAATGTGAAAGAGGAGTGAATGGGGCTTTTTGAGGCGCGTGTTGATCTTCGTTTCTATTATGATTATTATTTTTCACCCTTTCATTGAGTCCATTTCCTGCTTTTTGTGCCACATATTTAGCACTTAGAGGTTGGGGGGGGGGGGGGGGATTGCTGATGTGTAAGATGGAAAAGAAGAGGAAAGTGAGCCCCGAAACTGTCTGCATCAGGATGCGACACCTCAGCGGTAGCTCAGAAGGGATGGGGGGTGAGGGGGGATTAAAAGGGTGGGAATAAAAGTGTAGAGAAAGAGACATGAGGGAAGCCAGAGTGAGACGACATATCGAGGGAATAGGAGTAAAAATGAAACAAAACATTCGAACGCAAACACCCCGTACATCCAACCGCCATTGAGCGCACCTAGTAGTTTGGCAAGTATGTATGAGTGATTCTTAAGAGGGAAAGGAAGATAAAATTGAGTCCCGTTACTGTCTGCGATTGAGCAAGTAGGCGCGCTCAGTGGCAGTTGGATGTACGGGGTGTTTGTGTTAGAATGTTTTGTTGCGTTTTACTCCTTGTCGTTGCGCGGACGTGTATGCATATACCAACACTGCCGGTGGTCTCTCGTCGTCTTCGCCCATCTACGTAATGGTCGCAAATAAGCGACAACGCAAGGAGCAAGTTTTTTTGGCGTGGCAGTGCGCATTTGCCCTCGGTGATGCGAGGCGCTCTAGTGCGATGCGCGCTGTTGGCGTGAATGGTGGCGTCTCGCACTCCGTCGCGCCGCTTCGGGAAGCGACGAGCTACAGCGTCGATTGATGTGTTGCCTGGAAGGCGAAAGAAATGCGCAGCAGGCTGTATTGTACAGCGGTAGTGGTTTCGTTTCGGTGTACCTCTTTGCAGCCGCGAACTGCACGGTTGCCCGAAAATGAGCGCCAGCCAGCATCCTGGCGTACGCTTCCGCGCTCGCACGCGGACGGGTTCTCACGCTTCGGCCAATGGGAGGGAGAGAGATGGGTCGTGCGGCGAAGCCGCTTTTGCCGATCTCCGGCAGGAGCGCAGTTTCGCTCCGTCAGTCGAGGTGATCGGACGCACGCAGCATGGCCCGAACTAAACAAACCGCGCGCAAGAGTACTGGAGGCAAGGCTCCGCGTAAGCAGCTTGCTACCAAGGCTGCTCGCAAGAGTGCCCCTGCCACAGGCGGGGTGAAGAAACCTCACCGTTACAGGCCTGGAACCGTGGCCCTGCGTGAAATTCGCCGATACCAGAAGTCGACCGAACTGCTGATCCGCAAGCTTCCCTTTCAGCGCCTGGTGCGGGAAATCGCTCAGGACTTCAAGACGGACCTCCGTTTCCAGAGTTCTGCCGTGATGGCCCTACAGGAAGCTAGCGAGGCCTACCTCGTTGGTCTTTTCGAAGACACCAACCTGTGCGCCATCCACGCTAAGCGCGTCACCATCATGCCAAAGGACATCCAGCTGGCTCGGCGCATTCGCGGTGAGCGCGCCTAAGTTGGGCTGCTCCCTGCGCTTCGGTCGACAGGCAAGCAACAACAAACGGTCCTTCTCAGGACCACCAACGTGTCTGCTTTGGCTACGAGACCACTCCAGGCCACGTACTCCGGCCGCACCCTCTTTTGCTGTCATGTTTTGTACGTACGTGGCTGCCGTTGTCTAGCGCGCGGAAGAACGGAACGTCGGCGCGTCGTTATTACGAAGAAATGGCTCAGCTTTGACAAATTCAAGGTAAAAGTGTGTATCATTATGAGTAGACAGAGAAAAGGTAGGCTAGCTTCAGTCGGTGTGTGTGCAGCAGCCGTGCTGCGACCCTGTGGTGTGTCAATTTCATTTATGTGTTTACCTTTTTGCCCGCCGCTTGTAAGGTGTTTTTGAGGGCTTCTGTTTGCGTAACGCCATGGTGACTTGGGCTGCTGGACCCCGGCGCAACTTTTGGGTGCACTCGTAGGAGGTGATGAAGTTTTACCGAGAGACGAAATAAACAATTGTATCGGGCCAGTTGGTAAGGATCCATCTCGCTAGGAAGCGCAGCCACTATTACACAGACCTCACAACACAAGCGCTTAACTTCAACTGAACTTTCATTGCAAACGTCAGAGTTTATAAAGGGGGTGAACAGAGAAAAAGAATAGTAAAAGGTAGACAACAAAAAGCACACGTGCCAGTCCCGCACATTACTGTCTGTTATTCTCTATCACCCCATCCAAAAAACAGTTCTTTCCGCGTGAGCGCGATAGAGAGTGCACTAACACACTCGAAATCATCGCGTGTCATTTCCTTTCATTTCTTTTGAAGCTGAACAAGTTTTTGTGCCATATTCTGGACAATTTTTTTTTTTTTTTGCAATAAACGTTTAGTTGAAGTTAAGCGCTTGTGTTGTGTGTTCTGTGTAATAGTGGCTGCGCTGCCTAGCAAGATAGACGAAATAAATTGTGTTAGAAGCACCAAATGGAATGCGCTAACGGCGGGTTCTCTCTCTCTCTCTCTCTTTTTTTTTTTACCTTACGTTTGTTTTTCTATTCAAAGGTATTAAATTTACTCTGTCCCTGTGCTGACCCGTTCAGGTGTCATCGTAAGGATAGACGGTTACGTGTGGAGCTTTTTTTTTTTTTTTTTTAATGAGAAATGACAACGCTTACATGCTCTTTTCTGTCTTTTTCGGTGCCGAGCTGCGTGATTTGGTTGTCTCTTTGCAGCATTTGGCGTCGCGCACTTGTGGCTAACTGATGTCGCGAGGAAATATATATAAAGTATAGAAAAACAAACACGCTTGAGGGTACGAACAGAGCCATCGTGACTGCGAAGCGAAACACGGCCGCGTCACCTGTTTGGGTGGTCCTTAGAAGGACCGTTTGGGGAATGCGGCGAGCGCGCGGAAGGGGTGCTCGCTTACGCCTTCTTCTCCGTCTTCTTTGGAAGAAGCACGGCTTGAATGTTGGGCAACACACCGCCCTGCGCGATGGTGACGCCGGAAAGCAGTTTGTTCAGCTCCTCGTCGTTGCGGATGGCGAGCTGCAAGTGACGGGGGATGATCCGGGTCTTCTTGTTGTCACGAGCGGCGTTGCCCGCCAGCTCGAGCACCTCGGCGGCCAGGTACTCGAGTACGGCAGCCAGGTAGACCGGAGCGCCAGCTCCGACGCGCTCGGCGTAGTTTCCCTTGCGTAGGAGGCGGTGAATACGGCCCACGGGGAACTGAAGCCCCGCGCGGCTAGAACGGGTCTTGCTCTTGCCTTTCGCCTTGCCGCCCTTGCCACGTCCGGACATGGTGTTGCTTTTCGCTTGGTACGACGCCGGTTGCCGAAAACAAGAAAGCTGCTGCCTTCTGAGATGAGAGCCGTGCTCGAATGGTACCGTTGTCAGATAGGAAGGAGACGCGGCGCCGAAACGCTTTGTCCCAGAGTCACACTTAACTCATCAACCCATCATCATCCTACGTCTGTCCCGGTACCACCTCCCCCCAGGGTTGTTTGGGGGGAAGATTTGTTTCGGGCAGACGGCCATGCCCTGGCAAGGGGGCCACCGTTCGGCGCCAGGCGCCGAACAGACGCGGCCTGCCTCCCGGCGTACAAGCCGGGGAGGCCCGACAAAGGGACTACCCTCTGGCGAAGCAACTTCGGTCGCAACGCGCAAAGTGAACGTACCCCGGCAAGGTGGGCTATCACAGCGCGTAGGGTGCGCTGCGGTCATGGCCCGTCTCCTGACCACTAGGGCCCAGCGAGACTTGACACAGAGGCTACCCTTCGGCACGGTAGCTCTCGCCACCACACGCAAAGCGGACGTACCCAAGAACGTGGCAGCGGGGCAGCCCTCGGTCGCAGTGACTTCAGTCACCACAACCAAAGTGCCCGTGCCCTCACACTGTCTCGCGGCTGAGAGCCTGCGACGACACTCCCTCAGGGCAGATGGGCTATCGCTCAGCGCGAGGCGCTTTGCGGTCATGGCCCGTCTCCTCACCACAAGGGTGCAGTAAGACACAATCCGTCCTGTGGGGTCTACGGGACTACTATTTGGTGCAGGGGCCAGTGCCGCTGCACGCAAACCAGACGTACCCACGGAAACCGGCACGGCTGAAAGCCGGCTTAGTCCTTCTCGAAGAAGGGAACCACCTTCCGCCTCGACGAGTAAAGTAGCCGAGCCTACAGAAGGGGCCAACACGGACCTTGCGGGTGAAGCCCGACAAGGTGACAGGACCACCTTAGCACATGCGAAGCTCGGGTGAAAGACCATACAGACCAAACTCGGGGGCGACTGGCTCACTAGGCCTAGTCGTGGAGCCTTAGAGAAAGCCATCATTAGAAGTTGATGGTTATCTGCCCTCCTGCCTCACTGAAAATCACTGCCGGACGGTGCCACGTCTCGTAAAACTTCTTTGCACCGAGGCGCTGCCACTCTCGGTGGAGAACGAACCAGACCTCCTTCCGTACTTTTGCAAGCACTTCGTGAAGCCCGGGTCGCCTGCCGTCAAAGACGGCACAGCACCGTGCAACCCACACTTGGTACGAGCACTCAACAAGCAGAAGCACGTATTGCTTAGCCGCTTGTCGCGACAGGGGATGGAGAAAACGAACGGTGTTGAAAGGAACACCTGGGTGGCCAAACAAGCTAGCTATCCTTCGATGGAGGGCAGCTGGTAGTGCGCACTGAGAGAACACGTGAACCAGGTCCTCCAGAGTGCCACAAAAAGGGCACGCTCCTCGTTGAGCAATTCTTGCGAAGGGCCTGAACCTTAGAGGCAGGCGATCTCTGGCCAGGCGATACATAAATGTAGCGCGCTTGGCGTCCAGGAAACCGGCAGTAATTAACCGCCAGTTAGGACTGTATTCGGACAGGTCGTGTTCTCTATAGCGCTCAGGTAACTCGGGAGCGAGTCTATCGACTAACTCGCGGAGTTCGATTGAAACTAAATCTATCTCGGGGTCGACCTCTTGGAGACGGGCCAAAGTAGAAGCGGCCCCTGCATAGAAGGCAGAAGGCGTTCCCGCCCGAGGCACGGAATTCGAAAATGCCCCAGGCGAGAACAACCTCAGCCTGGTGCTCAGGAAATACGATGCGAAGCTTCTAGTAAGGAGCATATCTGAATCAAGAGCTACCCGTGTCCATTTAACATGTAATGCCGTAGTCACAACGCTAAGGTCGGGAATACCTAATCCTCCTTCGTCCCTGCGCAACTTCAACACGGGGCGCGCCACAAAAGGAGAGGCACGACCCCAAAAGAATTTGAGAACTTTCTTTTCCAAAATAACTTTGGTGTGGGGTTTAACTGGCATAACCGAACCTATGTACGTGAGGAAACTGAACAACAGTGATCGAATTATCGTGGCCCTAGCTGTAAGTGGACAAGACAAGGCACCGAGTTCCTTAATCCTGTCAGTCAGCTTTTGCCTCGCTAACCGCCAGTTTTCGGTAGTCAGGCCATCTGGCTCGAAATGGAAACCTAAGATACGTAGGCGCTTCTGTATCGGGAGGCCATGTACAGGACGTGGACTGGAGGGAGCGCAGTTCAGATACATGACTGCGCTCTTCGACTTATTTATTCTGGCGCCGCTCGCCGAGCAGTACCCCTCCATAACATCCAAGACGGTACAAACAGTTGCCTCGTCCGGGACGACAATAGAGAGGTCATCTGCATAGGCAAACATTGCCACCGGGGGGGAACCTGGCGGAAGGGGAAATCTGCCTATGCTGGTGTCTTTAGAAAGCCTCTGCAGGAGCGGCTCGAATGCGAGCACGTAGAGAGCGGGCGACAGTGGGTCGCCCTGTCGGACCCCACGGCACACACCGAACGACTCCGAGACGCGATCTTGTATGACAACAGCAGAGCTAGGACGAAAGTAGAGAGCCCTGACCATGCTGATGAACTTGGAACTGAAGCCCGCCTGCTTTAAAACTTTAAAGATGTACTTGTGACTGATAATATCAAAAGCCTTTTCTTGATCAAAAGAACAAATGATTCCACTTAGTTTGCGAGAGTTCGACCATTCTATAAGGTCCCTGATAGCAAAACCATGAAGTTGGCACGACCTATTTTGGACACAACACGCCTGGTACGGACCCAAAACAGTACTGAGCACTGGAGTGAGTCGAACGGACAGGCACTTAGCTATGAGCTTGTAATCACAGTTCAGGAGGGTGATGGGCCGCCAGGCTCTCAGGTCGGTGCGTCTCGTCTCATCCTTGCACAGGAGAGTGATCCGCCCTTCCCTTTGAGTTGCTGACAGGGTCCCTTCACGGAGGAGCCTGTTTGCCAATGTGGTAAAAGGCCCCCCCAAAACCCTCCAAAACTTGACATAAAACTCGAATGTCAAACCATCGGAACCTGGGCTGCGATTGTGGTTCATGGATTTAAGAGCTGCAAACACCTCCTCTTCGACGAGAGGAGTGTCACAGATGTCAAGGTCCTCGTAAGTTTTGGTGAAAGGAAACGAGTACGGAGTGGGAGGTGGTTCGGCGTAAAGGTTCTTATAGAACTGTCTTGCCACCTCTAATACTTCGTCCTGCGTTTCCACTAAGCCGCCTGTGTTAGGATCGACCAAAGAGGTTATCGCTGAGCTCTTCCTAGCCAAGTGTCTGCGAAGGACATTTCTGCTGCACCAAGCCTCCATTTCCCACTGCTCTGCGCGTGCTGTGGCCCGCAAGCGGTCCCAGCGTCGCTGGAGCAGGACTCTATATTCTTTGCGCAGTGAAGTAAGAGCCGCGGTTACCCCCAGGCCGCAGGACAATGGCTTTGAGAGCAGGAGGATCGCGTCAGAGACCGCTTTGATCTCGGCGCGCTCCTCCCGCGCCCGCCTCTTGCCCCAATCCCGAAAGCGCTCCGCGACTCCGGCCTTCACCGTGTCCCAATCGCTACCGTCTAAGTTCTGTTCGCCAAGGAGTGAACCTATGAGGTAGGTCGCCACATCTTTTGTGGCGTCCTTATCTTTAAGGAGCCGTGGATTTAAACGCCACGGTCGCTTGCCCCATGGCACCAAACTAGAGTCGGCAAATCTCAGAGCAAGGAGGCTATGGTCACTCAACGCGGAAGAACACAGCCAGCTAGAGTGCATGCTAGGAGCAAGCGAGGGCGAGACATAAAAACGATCGATCCTCGAGCGGCTCCCCCTCCCCGTCCAAGTCATGCCTGACTGGAGAGGACGGAGGGACCGCCAAGCATCGACAAGCCCCAGCTCTTTAACAAGCTCCCGCAACTCTAGCTCGCCGTTTCCGTCTCTAAACTTTGGAGTTCCTTTGAGGGAAACGCGATCCGCTTTTTCTAAAACACAGTTGAAATCGCCTACTAAAATGACACGGGAAGGGCCAACTAGATAAGAATCTAGGGAATTAAAGAAATCTTTCTGCTGTCCGCGCTTTGCTGGAGCATACACATTCACAATTCTAACGCCAGAGTCAAGATCCACTGACAGAACACGGCCGTCCGAATCCCTGGCGTAGCGTAGCACAGAACCGGTGAATCGTGGCATTAAAATGACAGCAACTCCCCGGCAATGTGCGCCACCATAATTCCAGTAGGATTTTGTGCCAAACGTTCTGTCAAAGTTCTTAATCTGTTGCAATTTAGACACAAAAGTTTCCTGCAAAAGGAGAATGTCTATTTTTCGAGACCGAGCTAAATGAATGACCTCAGCTTGTTTCGCTGCTCTAGTAATACCCCGACAATTAAAGGTAGCAATAGTTAGAGAAGAAGCCATGATGAAAGATAGGAGAGAAGACAGACTCTAGAATAGGCAAGAAGCGAAAAGAAAATCACAGAAGAGAAGAAAACAGCAGATACTCGAAGGTATCAGCTGCTGAAAAGCTACCTAATATAAGACCTACGAACGAGAGTCCCCCTCGGAGAGGGAATCCTCGTTCGTGGACGAGTACACTGTGTTAGACATTAACGAACACTCGCAATTGCCTGGTCCACAGTTAGGGCAAGAAGAACTGTTGTTCAACTCACCCGTGGTACCGTCCGTGACAGTCGACGAGGTGGACTCCTCGTCGGACTCTGTCGCTGCGGCTCGCTTCGGAACCGGGAGGTCGTCCTTAGGGCTGCCGGGGCCGCCGCTCGGAGCCGCCGCCAGCCTCTCCTTGGAGGGCCCTGGTGATCGGTTGGCGCGCCGCTTCTTGCCCCGAACAGCGTCCGTCCAGCTCATGGGTTCCTGTGTCTCCTCGGCAGCATGCGCGTCAGCAGGGCTGGTCCCGGGCGCACCGGCAGGCGAGGCCGGCGACGGCTCGGCGGCAGCAGAGAGGGTGGGGGCCTCAGCTAATTCCGACCCCGCCTCCTGCTCTTCCCCTCCTGGAGCCCGTTCGCTAATGGGCTCCGGCTGTGGCTGGGTCGAGCCCTCGGCGTCCCCCGGAGCAGCCTCCCGATCCTCCGCAACGCCGCTCACCTGCTCCTGGGAAGAAGAAGAGGCTACAGGCGGGGCGGCCGACGAATTTGTCCGCGCCTTGCACTGTGAGGGGCCATGATCGCCGCCGCAGTGCCTGCATTTTACCGCGCACTGGTCGTGACCAAAAGCCCCACAGCGCACACACTGTGGCACAGTGCACTTCGCCGCATGGTGTCCAGTCTTGTAGCAGCGCCGGCAAACCCGCGCGACGCCCTCATACTCAAACTGGACGATGACGTCCCTCACCTCGAGCAGGTTGGGGACACTCTTGTGCATCTCCATTTTGATCATGAGGACGCCGGTCGAGACCCCCGGCAGATACGGTGATTCCTCTCGCGCCACTTCCAAAACCTTTCCAAACCTCTCCAACAGTTGTACTATGATGCGCTTATCCGCGTCCGCCGGGAAGCCAATGATGCGCACCACCTTGACCCGAACACCTCGGTACTGAAACCTGATCCTCGCATCGCGAATGGCGAGGACGGGATCGTCTAAAAACCGCCGATTCGCCTCGTCATTCGCGAATGTCACCTCAAACTTCCCTAAGCCATAATCCTGAACACACGTCAGCTCACTGGGCGTGAAGCGCTTCACGAGCTCTTTGCAAATGTCGGCACTGCCGACGCCCTTAGGCACGCGTGCGTAGTGCACCCGCGGCCTAATCTGCGAGAGCAGACTGGTAGACATCGTGGTACCACCACCACGAGGCTACCAAGTCAGTTAGGAGCTAGCCTAACCTGAAAAAAAAAAAAAAAGGCAGAGAAAAGGGGACAAGAAACCTCACCAAAACCGACGAAAACCTGTGCAGGAGTCCGCCGGGTCACCGCATGCGAACAGCGGGTCTCCTCCTACTCGAACCAACCAACACCTCCAACGACGCCGGTTGCCGAAAAGAGAAAAGCTGCTGCCTTCTAAGATGAGAGCCGTGCTTCCGATGGTTTCCGTTGCCACCATCGCGCGCCGCCGCTCGCGGGGAACGGATGAGAGTGTGAGAGAGAGAAGCCGTGCGAACCAATGGGGCGCGCGCGTTGTGCTGATCTCGTCAACACCCCTCGCTCATATTTAAGCGCGGCGAGACGGGGGGACACGCGCATTCGACTCTGGTCTCGCGTGCGTGTTGTGTGAAATCATGCCTCCCCAACCGTCTGGCAAAGCCGTCAAGAAGGCCGGCAAGGCGCAGAAGAATGTGCGCGCCACGGACAAGAAGAAGAAGAAGCGCCGCAGGAAGGAGAGCTTCTCCATCTACATCTATAAGGTGCTGAAGCAGGTGCACCCCGACACTGGTGTCTCCAGCAAGGCCATGTCCATCATGAACAGCTTCGTGAACGACATCTTCGAGCGTATCGCCGCCGAGTCGTCACGCCTTGCTCACTACAACAAGCGCTCGACCATCACGAGCCGGGAGATCCAGACCGCGGTGCGCCTGCTGCTGCCCGGAGAGCTGGCCAAGCACGCGGTGTCCGAGGGTACAAAAGCCGTCACCAAGTACACCAGCTCCAAGTAGGCGTGCGTCGTGGGCCACAGCGAGCAACGACAAATCAACGGCTCTTCTCAGAGCCACCCAAATTGTCTGCGTCGGCATAGGGGTTGTGCTGAGAGATTCGGCTCCGAATCCATCCTCTTCTCTCTGTTGAACACCGCTAGCAGGAGCGTTGGTGTGCCGCGCTCGACGTGTGTGCTCGGGGAGGTTGAACAGGTAAATTAGAGAAGACCGAGTGCGCGGAGAAAAGTGCCACAAGTACGGTAATGGAGGGAAAACAAAACCAGGAGCGTGGTAATTAAAAAAAAAAAAAAAAACAGGGGGAAGGTGGCCGCTTCTCTCAAAAAAAGGTAACATGAACTCGAGTGTGTTCAGCTCTTGGGAAATGATAGAATAGGAAACTCGCGTCAGCGCTTGCCCGAGCAACTCCGACATGTCGGGCCAAATATGAAGGGGTATACACGGTATGCAGTGCATGCGGAGAGAAGGAAACTGCCGAACACTTGATAATGCTATGTAAAGGGCTTCACCTTATAGTTTAGAATGATGGCGCAGAGTTTTTCAAAAGCACCGGGGTTTAGAGACGGGGGAGGGCAAAATAGACTTTAGGCGGGTAGAATTAACTAGAAGGTGGTTATCTTATTGGTGGCTAAAGTCAAGGCAAGAGTGAAAACTAAACCATTCACTGCAAAGCACCGCGGTCCTATACTTCACTATTTAAAGAGAGAAAAAAAACAAGATAAATGTAGCTGTTTGTTAGGTCAGCATTATGGCTAGGTGGTGATAGCTGCCGCCCGATGTGAAGGGTACAGCCACATTCATCAGACAGCGCAGAGTTCCTTCTCTGCCACGCCATTCATTTGTTTACGAAATTGGGGCATTTATTTCTTGAGAGCGCAGGGCAGGCCCGTTTCGAGACTGTAGGAGGAGTGAATGTAGCTTAAACTGCGTGGCGCGGTGAAAAATGTGCGGAAGCATTGATGCAAGAAAAGATAGGGGAGAAATATATAGACGCATGTGACAATAGCTGTAGAAGCAGAAAAGCGTGGCGGCGGACTGCATGCTAATTATTGTCCGAAAGCAAAGTATCGACAGCCCGAGTGAAGGAAAAAACAAAACTGTGCGTACGCATGACAGGGGTACCACGCAGGTGATTTATATAGTGCACAAAGAAGTACGAAATCCAGTAAAGAAAGGCGGTCGACACGAGGTATGGGCATTTCCCGTTTTCGCACCGAGTGCTCCGTTTGCGCGTCGCCGAAAGAAACATAGCCAGGCCGGCCAGCAAACGACACTGCTCGGCTTGACGTTTACATAATCACACGGTGTAGCGGAACACTGTGTTCTCTTCGAAAGAACAAATGCGCCTGTGCTAGGCACAAATGAGTGGTACGTTCCATTCGGAATGTGGTGGGAAACTTACCTTAAATGAATGAGCGGACGCACCGTTTATTTCCGCTTTGTTTTAGATTACTGACTATGTTCGGCGGGTCGACAGTGCATTTGTATGAAGCTTTCAAGCGCGATCATTTTGTAATTTCGCATCGTGCGTCCCTGCCACAAGTTCGGGGAAGGAATACTTTCAATATGGGAACCCTCATGATTGTGAAAGATGAAACTGCGACTACTTAAACACACTTGCACCACAGAAATGGCACGCGCAGTTTGGTATTGGGGCACGTGAGAAGGGAATACAATAGATGGGCATTGGCGCGCATCTTTTTTTCTTATTGATATGATATGTAAGGAGATGTCGGCGCACCATTATGGCGCCGGCTACTCCTTGGCCGTTGAGTTAAACTTGAACACGTATCTTGAAGCAAAACGTACAAAGCAGTGCATGGAAAGTAGAAAACTCGGGCAGAGATATGCAAAGACACACTTACACTTATACGCACATATCAGAACACAATGGTAAGTAAATGTTCGAAAGTCAATGAATGAAGTCTCTGATATAATGTCCCTCGATAATATTCGGTCCACCAGCACAAAACAGTAGAGCACACGTCTGGTCCGTATAAAGATGCATTCGCTCGTGTGTACATAATTGTCGACACGTCATTCATTTCACAACACACACATGATGAGAGTCACGTGATACTGTACATAATAAGTACATTTGTTACAAATGAAAGTTCGTTATTTCTTAATACTTATCAGCAATCCCGCTGTCTTGTAAAGAACGTGTTGATGCTTTTAAAGCGTGCGACTGTAAAACTCGAGTAGGCCACGGACCCAGAAGTTTCTTCATGTTAAACGGTCTGCGGTCTAATGCCAACTGTTCGGACTTAAGACGGCGTCTCGTGATGTGGACAGTCTACGAGAAGGTGACATACGTCTTCATCTATCAATCCGCATTCGCATTCGGGACTTTCAGCTCTGCCGTGTCTGTGCAAAGAAAAAAAAAAAAAACAAATGTTTTTGTGTATGCCGTGCCTAGCCTCAATCGGTCAATTAGAGTTTCCGATATTCTATCTAATGCCAGCGTAATTTTTAATTCAATAAATGGATCGATGTGGTATAAATCGCACCTCTTTGTACTTTGGTCAAACCAAGCAGTTTTGCTCATTCTGAAAGTTGTATTCTTTATAATACTACGCAATTCACTTTTTTCGAAATATTGGTTGCCACGATGTGTAGACCTACTTTGTGTGCTCTGGACGGCTCTGGAAGGCCAACTGCAAATCTTCTTTGCACAGCTGATGCCGTCCGGATAGTCGTTGATAGATTACTTAACAGGTTGTCAGCCTCCGAAGGTATTATGTAAGCGAAAGTACGCATGCGTAAAACATGCAGCGAACGAACACTCTTCCAACGCTGTAAAGAAGAAAGAATGCATAAAGGGTGGTGCATTTTACGCTCCAATCTCGTCCTATGTAAGGCGCTTTAGAGTTAGGGCTGTTTTGCCTGTAATTGCGTGACCCTTGCAGGGTTCCTCACAGTGCAACCGTGCACTTGAAACGGGCAGGTGTTGAACCACCCCGCAAGGAGATGGGGAAACTTCGCTGCGACCGGACCGCTTGACAGTCCGTGTTTACGGGAGGAGAGGCGCGCCCGAGAGGAGGTGCGCTCTCACTCTCTGCCGTCCCCGTGAATGCTGAAATGAGCGCGGTCGCGTTGCGTGGCTTCGGTGAAACTGCCGTATCGCGATATGTAGTGGAGCTGCCACAGTAAAATTTGAGACACGCGTAGCCAGCCAAAGGTGCTGTTACTTTGCCGAATTTCACGTGCCGGCGTCCACAACAACGCGAGCACGCTTTGTTTAGAAATTTCCGGCCATGAGGCCGTGCCCGGACCGCGTGTGTTAGTCCCTTGGTTTGGCGACAAGGATGGCGTCAAAGTGACGCCGTGAAACGGGTTTCGTGCGTGCAAATGAGGCATTGATGTGATTAGAGAGAAAGCGAGAACATAGAAAAGAAAAAAAAAAAGAGGGGGGGGGCACACGCCGGGGACGAGTAGTCGCAAAGTGTTAAGTGTGCAGTTTATTTACGTGCGGCACACAGGTGAGCTGTTGCAGCTGTGAGTTTTGACAAATATTGCGTGTGTCATGTTCAGTGGACACGATGAAACGTTTTTTAGCGAACGCGTTGTATCCGCTGGGCTTGTACGTACGCGTACATGAATTGTCGCTTACTCGGTTTGATGTCTCCTTGCCGCTGGGGCAGCTGATACGACTGATACGCCATTTTGCAGCAGTGAAGGGTGCGTGAATGAATGGGCAAGAAACTTAGCAACAGTAACGAGAAAAGAATTAAAAACAAACAAACAAACGAAAGCATGTTTGCCGTGTATATTCAATCTTGTAGTGCAGAAAAATAGTCAGTGCAGCAACCTGCGCGGCCAACGCGCTCCTCGCGAAGAAAAGAGGGAGAGAGAGACGAGCTGGCCGCCGACCAACCGGCGTGCGCCGTTCGCCTTCCTCCTCAGTCTCGCGGGCCGGCGCCGACACCGCGACTCGATCGTGTCGAGCATTCGCTTTCCGGGCGCGTTTCGAAGCAGAAGCAGAAACTTCGGAAGCCGTCATGTCTGGCCGTGGCAAAGGTGGCAAAGGGCTGGGGAAGGGTGGCGCCAAGCGTCATCGAAAGGTGTTGCGTGACAACATCCAGGGCATAACCAAGCCGGCCATCCGTCGTCTGGCGCACCGTGGCGGTGTCAAGCGCATCTCTGGCCTCATCTACGAGGAAACTCGCGGCGTTCTCAAGGTGTTCCTCGAGAACGTGATCCGCGATGCCGTCACTTACACCGAGCACGCCAAAAGGAAGACCGTGACAGCCATGGACGTCGTGTACGCCCTCAAGCGTCAGGGCCGCACCCTGTACGGATTCGGAGGCTAAGAAGCCAGCGGCGTCGCCTGCAGCCAGCCAACGAGAACACAACAGCCCTCTTCAGGGCTACCCACTTGATGCTTCGGCAGTGTGATCCCAGCGGTTCGCCATACCCGTCCGTCCCTCTTTGCAATATCATTGCGTCATCGCTCAGGTGAGCAGCACCTCGTGTAGTAGTAGCTTGATCGCGCTGGGTACTTGTCACGTTCACCGCATTTCGTTCGCGTCGTCGTCTTTCTCCTGGGTCTGCATGCACGAATCAATCGCCGCATCTGCGAGTTCTTCCTCTCCTTCCTGCAAGCCAAGCTGCTAAAACGGGCCCGTCAAGCGAACGTCGCCTAGTTACCTTATCGCGCGAAGGAAGAAGCCGAGCGCAGCGTTCTACCCTGGTCACTGCATTCTTGGAGACACGACTATGCTCAGGAAGCACGAACTCGCTTTTTTCTTTGGAATGCCCACTACACGATCGCGTCACGTTGTGTCAAAATAAATAAAAACGCACTATGTTCTACCGTGGGGCACCCAGACGAAGAAGGGATGTGTACTTACAAATGAAAAAATTGATTGTGACAGGTTGGTCGTGTTTACCGCGCCCGCTGTGCACTCAGAAGTGCCCCATTCAATAACACATTGTGTACATTGTCACGCCTAATAATTTTTGTTTGTTTTTTTTTTTCACACCTGGCGCTGCCGAGCTGCAAAATACAAAAAAAAAAGAAAGAAAAGTGGAAGGGGATGTTTAAACAGAATTTCTGCGCAAGTCAGAAGCAAGTACACAATAAGCGCTGCCCATGCAGCGTGCTGAGGGAAGCTGCACTTGATAGAAGTGGCACTCATGTACTGTACTGGTGCTGCGAACACTGCAGTTGTGAAAGCTTTACTTGGACGGACAGCTACGCAACAAGTGTTTCCATTTCGCCGGCAGAGGTGGTCACTCTAGGGAGGCTGGCTTCGCCGCCCACGCGAGAGGGGGGGGGGGGGGGACTAGCCCATGATGTAAACGCGAGAGGTTCGAGCGCGGGAAATTCGAAAGGAAGGCGCGCTCGCGTGAGCCTGCCGTCAGATGGCGACACCAACCCACGAGCATTGCATTTTCAAGTGCACCCTTGGTTTCCCACCCACCTCCGCACAGGACGAGGCGTGTCGAATGTGTAACCAAGGCGCACGACAGTGGTTCTGCTCAGGCAAAGCCTACCTATAACAAAAATTGTTCTCCATGTGTGTACCTTCATTTTCTCGTGAAAATGTGAAAGAGGAGTGAATGGGGCTTTTTGAGGCGCGTGTTGATCTTCGTTTCTATTATGATTATTATTTTTCACCCTTTCATTGAGTCCATTTCCTGCTTTTTGTGCCACATATTTAGCACTTAGAGGTTGGGGGGGGGGGGGGATTGCTGATGTGTAAGATGGAAAAGAAGAGGAAAGTGAGCCCCGAAACTGTCTGCATCAGGATGCGACACCTCAGCGGTAGCTCAGAAGGGATGGGGGGTGAGGGGGGATTAAAAGGGTGGGAATAAAAGTGTAGAGAAAGAGACATGAGGGAAGCCAGAGTGAGACGACATATCGAGGGAATAGGAGTAAAAATGAAACAAAACATTCGAACGCAAACACCCCGTACATCCAACCGCCATTGAGCGCACCTAGTAGTTTGGCAAGTATGTATGAGTGATTCTTAAGAGGGAAAGGAAGATAAAATTGAGTCCCGTTACTGTCTGCGATTGAGCAAGTAGGCGCGCTCAGTGGCAGTTGGATGTACGGGGTGTTTGTGTTAGAATGTTTTGTTGCGTTTTACTCCTTGTCGTTGCGCGGACGTGTATGCATATACCAACACTGCCGGTGGTCTCTCGTCGTCTTCGCCCATCTACGTAATGGTCGCAAATAAGCGACAACGCAAGGAGCAAGTTTTTTTGGCGTGGCAGTGCGCATTTGCCCTCGGTGATGCGAGGCGCTCTAGTGCGATGCGCGCTGTTGGCGTGAATGGTGGCGTCTCGCACTCCGTCGCGCCGCTTCGGGAAGCGACGAGCTACAGCGTCGATTGATGTGTTGCCTGGAAGGCGAAAGAAATGCGCAGCAGGCTGTATTGTACAGCGGTAGTGGTTTCGTTTCGGTGTACCTCTTTGCAGCCGCGAACTGCACTGATTGGCTATGAAAGATGAAAAGGAAGAGAAAAGCGCTGTCCCGTTACTGCCTCTCGTAATGAGGGCACCTCCACAGGAAAGCGCAGGGAAGGGGGAATGGGAATGAAAGAGACAGAAGAGAAGAGGTAAGAATAGAGTGGTGAAATGCATTCGATCACTGGCCCCGCGCACGCGCGCATGAAACAACGCAGCACACGCAACCGAGTGAAAGACCGCCGAGAAGCCGGAGACGATGAATGCGCCCGAGTAGTGGGAAAAAAAAAAAAAAAAAAAAAATCACTCACACGCACACACACACCACCGAACAGGCAAGAAGTTTGGGCGCTCCGCAACCACGAGGGAAGGGGAGAGAGTGTCCGCTCTGACGGGAGAGGATCCGTAGGAGAGAAGAAGGCCGTCAGGCAGGTGGGGGTGGCTACGTAAACAGTCACGTGGGACTCCGAGGGGGCGTGGCGCGCGGCACAGAAAACAACAACACGTGGGAATGCAACGGGCCTCTTTAGAGGCGCGTGAAAAGGTTCGCGTCGCCAAAGAAATCCAGGAGCGCATAGAACGCCCGGCGAAGTGTTGCCACGTTCGCCGAGGGGAACAGCAAGTGTTCTGCACTCACGTGTGGCAGGCCGAGTTTCCCGTAGTTGTCGCAGAGCCGGCGACGAATGTCTGTGTATCCTGGGCACAGGCACAAAATGTGTTCAACGGTCTCCTCTGCCGGACACTGCACACACGAAGGGCTGCCACTGCCACGCCGTTTAGAGAGCAGTTGCGCTGTTCGGCCGCATCCAGCACGAAGGCGCAGCAGGAAAGCACGAGCACGCCGACCGATTCCCGTTGACGGCAGGCGGGGCACAGGCTTGCCGGCTGCTGTGCGGGGGTCTGGGTGTAGAGCTCGGACGTGGCGTGCGATTACGAGTCGCGCCACATCGTAGTCCCGAACGAAGTTCGTTGTGGGAATGGAGGGGTCGTGGGCGTCCCTTGCGAGCTCGTCGGCTGCCTCGTTGCCGCGCACTCCGACGTGTGAGGGCACCCACTGAAACGACACATCACACCCACTGCGCACGATTACGGTGAACTTGCGCGTGAGGCGCTGTGCGATCGAAGAGCCATTTTCGCCCCTCGCAAGGGTGAGGAGGGCCGCCCTAGAATCGCAGAAGATGACGGCCGAAGACGGGAGGAATTCGACCAGCTGATCGGCCGCAAGGTTCAGAGCCGCGAGCTCAGCGGTCGTCGAAGTCGCCGGGAGTGGAAGACGACACTTCCTCTCGTCTCGGAGCGCCGGGATGACGCTTGCAGCAGCAGCCGATCCGTCCCCCTTCACCGAGCCGTCCGTGTAAACATGGAGATGGCCGGAGTACCGCTGCTCGATCAGTGCACAGGTCTCCTGTAGAAGGGCAGCTCGAGCTGTGTTCCCCTTGCTGCGTACACCCGGAACCCTGGTCGAAATGGGCAGCCGGGAGTCCCAGTGAGGAGGGATAGGCAGGAGGCCTGCGAATGGAGCTCCCGAGATGAGGCTGGCGTACTCCAGTGCACTGCGGCCCATACCAGTGTCGGGCAGCGATAGCAGACGATGTACGAGTGCCTTTCCCCCTCTCGTCATGTGCATGCGCTCGACGTGACGCAGAGCACAAGCCTTGGCTCTGAGCGAGAGGGGAAACTGGCCCGTCTCGGCATACGTCACGCCCACTGGAGACGCCCGAGGCATTCCAAAGAGGCGGCGGATGACGCCGCGATGTGCCCTCTCGAGAGTTTCCCACTGTGGCGGTCGCAGGGTGATGCAGGAGAATGCGTAGAGGGCCCTGGCTCCGGCTACGGCGTTGTACATCCTCAGGGCAATGTCTGGTGAACAGCCTTTGCCCCTCGCGAGGAGAGAGGATGCCGCTCCTGCGACTCTGCGACAGCTTGTCCGGTGGCTGGCAACGGCTGGCTTCCAGCTCAAGCGGTGATCGATCGTGATGCCGAGGTATTGGACCGATCGTCGCCACGGCAGAACACGTCCCCGGAACTTGAGGCGGCCGACCTCGTATCGTCCCTTGGTGGTTGGGTGAACGAGAAGCGCTTCCGTCTTGGCCGTGGAGAGCTGAAGCCCAATGCTCGTGATGTAATCGTCCACGGCCTCGAGAGAGCGGTTGAGGCTCTGTCGCACCTGCAGCCCGCGCGGAGTGGGTCCACTCGCAAAGAGGGCGATGTCGTCCGCATAGATGGCAATGCGCACCTCGTACTCCAAGTCTCGTGGGATGTAGTCGACGATGCGCGCGAGGGCGAGGTTGAACAGCATGGGGCCCAAGATGCTGCCCTGCGGCACACCGGCAGTGGACGGGCGAGGCGCGCTGAGGTCGCCACCAACGCGGACACGGAACGTTCTGCCCCCCAGGAACTCCTCGACGTACCCGAGAAGCCTGCCACACACACCCATAGCACGAACAGCGTCCAAAACGGCCGCATGAGGCAGGCGATCGAAGGCACTCTTTATGTCGAGGAGAACCAAATATCCGGCTTCACCGCGGAGCTTTGCATCCTCCAGCGTGGTGACAACGTCGGAGATGCAGTCCGCAGTTGACCGGTGACAGCGGAAGCCGCTCTGGACGTCCGCCAGGAAGTTCAGGGCCGCAGCAATCCACTCGAGTCGCTTGAGGGCCATGGCTTCCATCACTTTCCCGGCAGCTGACGTAAGCGAAACCGGCCTGTATGAGGTCGGTTCCGACGCGGGCTTGCCCCTCTTGCGCACCGGAACGACGATCGCCTCCTTCCACGTCGCCGGAAATGCACCCGAGCGCCAGACGCTGTTGTATCCCTCGAGCAGGCCAGGAAGTTGTCCCTCGTCGAGGTTTCGCAGCATCTGGTACGTAATGCCGTCGCTGCCAGGCGCAGAACGGTTCCTCCGCGTGGAAAGGACGTGGCGCAGCTCTCCGATGGTGAAATCCTGCGTGCAGAGGGCGTCTATATGTCGCACAATCTCCGCCGTGGGGAAAAACCGCTCGGGAGCGAATAGCTCCGGCCGGTGATGCGCTGGCAGAGGGGGAAGCCGCACTGTGTCAGGGGCGAGGACAGGGGCGTTGAAGGTGTCGGCGAGCAGTTCCGTCAGCTGAGCCGTGGTCAGCTGCAGGGCGATCGCGATGGAGAGGGCCGGATCTTGCGGGACCCGCTGTCGCAACATCGCTCCGAACACCCGCCAGGCGCGCCGGTTGTTGCGCTGCTGTTCGAAGGAGCGGCAGAGGCTGGACCAGCTTTCGGCGTAGCGATGGTGGGCGTGGCGCCTGCACACCGCGTCAATGCGGTTGTAGACGGTCCAGTCCTCCGCCCTCTTAGAGCGCTCAGCCCGGCGCTGAGCCCGACGACGAGCAGCCCGTAGGTTTAGCTGCTTGATGTCCGGCACCGGCGTGTTGGCGGGAACACGGCACTTCACCGTAGCCTCGCGCGCGCACTCGGCTATGTGCGTAAACACGTCACCCGCGACTGGCACTGCAGCACACAGTTCGCGAAAGCGTGTGAAGTTCACCACCGAGTAGGCGCGCGTCTGATCAGGCCGGGCGCAGAGGGGCTCGAGGCAGATGGGGTAGTGATCCGACCCCTCCGTGTCAGGGCTTCGGGACCACCGGTAGCGGCAGTCTTCCGTCACGAAGGAGAGGTCGATCGCACTGGGAGCCGAGCCGCGCCTCAGGAAGGTGTTCCTGCCATCGTTGAGGAGATGGAGACCGGCGGCGAGGGACGCATCCAACACCTTTCGGCCCGGGTTGTTCACTCCCGCACTTCCCCACGCCGTGTGATGAGAGTTGAAATCACCGCACACAACTGCCGAAGTGCCGAGACGGTCCACCAGTCGCACGATAAACTGGGGGTCCCAGAGTCGAGGGTAGCGCACGTAAACACTCGCTATAGCCGTGTCTACAGCACCAACGCGCACTCGCACAGCCACACACTCGACGCCAGGACACAGAATATCTGCGACGTCCACCGCCGACTGGGGAAGTCGCGCACGCACATAAATGGACGCGCGAGAGCATCCCGGCCGATGCAACAGTTGCGTGCAGTGGGGGCTGACACAGTCGGCACGTTCACACTCGGTCGCACTGTGATAGGCCACGTGTCCGGGGATATTGAGCTCCCCAGCACGAACGTGCGTTTCCTGAAGAGCCAGGACATCAAGTTCGCGCTGGGGAAGTGAGCGCACAAGCTCACGGTGACGGCGGCGGAGGGAACGGATGTTCCACTGGAGTATCCGCGGCCGTGGCTTCCTTGACGCACTATCCATGGTGGGCTAAGTCTTGATGGGCACTCAGAGCGGCGAGACAAAAGTCGCGCGTCGTCGTGCTGCACACCGTGGTTTCGAGTAGTGCGCGAAGAGCCGCGGCCAGTGCCGTCATGACCGTATCCCTTGCGTCTTTTTTGGGAGGGGGAGGGGGGGGACATGTGGGCTGTGTGGCGGCTGGAGCCGGCGCTGTGGTGGCACTGCCCTTCAGGGCATCGCGGAAAGTGCCGACAGGGTGTGTGGCTGCCTTTGCTGGCGCTGAAGCCTCCCGTTGAAGCGAAGCTTTTGCTCGCTCGATGGCTTCGCGGCGCGTCAGCTTTCCGCCAGAGGAGGCGAGGAGAAAGGCGGCCTTTCGCTGCAGTTGCCATGACTCGCACCGAGGTTCGTTGGCGCGGTGAGAGCCCTTGCAGTTGATGCAGCGGGGTTTCTCTGAGGGGCAGGGACCCTCTGCGTGGTTCCCGCCGCAGCGGAGGCAGCGCCTGTCACGCGAGCACGTTGCAGTGGCGTGACCAAAAACACCGCAACGCGCACACTGCAGTGGACGCGGAAGGCGCGCCCGCACCGGCCTCCGTTGTTTGAAGAGCGAGAGCTCCGCCGGCACCACAGTTCCCTCAAACGTGATAACAAGCGTGGAGCCGCGCCGCGCATACGAAATGGTCTTTACCGCAGCGGTAATGTTCGCGGCAATGATATCCAGGGGAATGTTTTCATCAACCCCGAACACTTCCCCCACACACGAGTTGAGGTCGAGCACCTTTGCCTTTACTCTGACATCAACGATGGTGGTGATCTCTAGGAGAGCACTGACATCAGAGTTGGGGGCAGTGTCGACAGCAACGAGGTTGCGGCGATGGTTAACACGCACGCGTTGTGTGGCTGGGAACCCGGCGAGATAAGCAGCGATGGCGTCCCGCGATGCAGCCAGGAAGTGCGACTTGCGGCCGACCGGTCTGAAAATGATGGTCTGGCCGATGGCGTCACCAGTAGGCTGCGTAATAGGGGCGCGGATCGCCGCTACCGCCTGTGAAGAAACCGGGCGTGGCGTTGGCTGCTGCTTTTTCGTCTGTTTCCCCTTCCCTTTCCCTCTTGTCTGGGGCAGAGAGGAGTCAATGGGCGCACACAGAGTAAGCTTGCCTGGGGCCTCCGTGGTTGGAAGAGGGGGAAAGCTCGCAAAGCCCGCCGGGGAGGAGACTCCGGATGTTGAGGGGAGTGGCACCTCCTCTCTTAGTGGCCAGCTTAGTTCCTTTGGGGGACCCGCCGGGAGAGGGAGGGGGTTGTTGGCCTGAGGGGAGGACGGGGGGAGACAGGCAGTTGACCCACGCTCGCCTCGAGAAAGGATTGTGGCTTGTGCGCCACTCTCTCCAGTGACGTCAGGACCAGGGAGGACTGGTTGGGAGAAGAAACCAGTTTTCGGCTGCGCAGATAGATCGCGGGCTGGGTTGGTGCCGGCGGCTGCAGCAGACGACGCTCCTTGCTCAGTCTGTTCCACGCTCACGACACTTCCGCTTTCGGAGCTCGGTGATGTGGCGGGTGTCTCGTGCTCCCAGGAGGAGGAGGAGGACGAAGACGTCGTGGGGGAGGAGGAACTGGCCTCACTGGATTCCTCGTTTCTGGGTGGTGGCTGCGAGAGAAACTCGTCGGTTTGCGTGGCCGTAGAAATGGCGGCCGGCTTGGTAATGGCCGCTGCTCGGCCTCCTCGGTTCCTTTGTGTCGCAGCCGGCTTCTTGGGCGGTTGCTGGCGCCGTGGATGTGGTCGAGTCTGTGGCCTGGACGTAGGTGTCTCCTCCGGTTTCTCCTTAGGGTAGAAGCCTTTGCGAGCCAGTCGGAGGCGGGCCCTGGTCAGTCGCAGGCCGGCCGCTTTAACGGCCGGGCTAGGACCACATGTTTGTGGCGTGGAGTCCACGTGGTCGGCGGCTTCGTTGAGGTCTGAGTGGAGAGCCTCGGAGTTGTGCGATGGCTCGTGGTTGCCGTCGGCCATGATAAGTGCCGACAGACCTCAAATGAGGTTGAAAAAAAAAAAAAAAAAAAAGGGGGATAAGAAAACAAAGAGTTATAGCTACATACTGCTCTGCCCCCTGAGAGCCCTGAGAAGGGCTACGCTCGAGAGCGCGATCCTGGGAGCAGAACAAAAGGGGGAAAAAAAAAAAAAGGACACAGGCGTGTCAATTACTTTATTGAAAACAAAAGACTTGATGGAGCGACGAAAAAACACGTCCGCTCCCTCCAAAACTCGCGCGCCGTCCCCCCGCGAACTGCACGGTTGCCCGAAAATGAGCGCCAGCCAGCATCCTGGCGTACGCTTCCGCGCTCGCACGCGGACGGGTTCTCACGCTTCGGCCAATGGGAGGGAGAGAGATGGGTCGTGCGGCGAAGCCGCTTTTGCCGATCTCCGGCAGGAGCGCAGTTTCGCTCCGTCAGTCGAGGTGATCGGACGCACGCAGCATGGCCCGAACTAAACAAACCGCGCGCAAGAGTACTGGAGGCAAGGCTCCGCGTAAGCAGCTTGCTACCAAGGCTGCTCGCAAGAGTGCCCCTGCCACAGGCGGGGTGAAGAAACCTCACCGTTACAGGCCTGGAACCGTGGCCCTGCGTGAAATTCGCCGATACCAGAAGTCGACCGAACTGCTGATCCGCAAGCTTCCCTTTCAGCGCCTGGTGCGGGAAATCGCTCAGGACTTCAAGACGGACCTCCGTTTCCAGAGTTCTGCCGTGATGGCCCTACAGGAAGCTAGCGAGGCCTACCTCGTTGGTCTTTTCGAAGACACCAACCTGTGCGCCATCCACGCTAAGCGCGTCACCATCATGCCAAAGGACATCCAGCTGGCTCGGCGCATTCGCGGTGAGCGCGCCTAAGTTGGGCTGCTCCCTGCGCTTCGGTCGACAGGCAAGCAACAACAAACGGTCCTTCTCAGGACCACCAACGTGTCTGCTTTGGCTACGAGACCACTCCAGGCCACGTACTCCGGCCGCACCCTCTTTTGCTGTCATGTTTTGTACGTACGTGGCTGCCGTTGTCTAGCGCGCGGAAGAACGGAACGTCGGCGCGTCGTTATTACGAAGAAATGGCTCAGCTTTGACAAATTCAAGGTAAAAGTGTGTATCATTATGAGTAGACAGAGAAAAGGTAGGCTAGCTTCAGTCGGTGTGTGTGCAGCAGCCGTGCTGCGACCCTGTGGTGTGTCAATTTCATTTATGTGTTTACCTTTTTGCCCGCCGCTTGTAAGGTGTTTTTGAGGGCTTCTGTTTGCGTAACGCCATGGTGACTTGGGCTGCTGGACCCCGGCGCAACTTTTGGGTGCACTCGTAGGAGGTGATGAAGTTTTACCGAGAGACGAAATAAACAATTGTATCGGGCCAGTTGGTAAGGATCCATCTCGCTAGGAAGCGCAGCCACTATTACACAGACCTCACAACACAAGCGCTTAACTTCAACTGAACTTTCATTGCAAACGTCAGAGTTTATAAAGGGGGTGAACAGAGAAAAAGAATAGTAAAAGGTAGACAACAAAAAGCACACGTGCCAGTCCCGCACATTACTGTCTGTTATTCTCTATCACCCCATCCAAAAAACAGTTCTTTCCGCGTGAGCGCGATAGAGAGTGCACTAACACACTCGAAATCATCGCGTGTCATTTCCTTTCATTTCTTTTGAAGCTGAACAAGTTTTTGTGCCATATTCTGGACAATTTTTTTTTTTTTTTTTGCAATAAACGTTTAGTTGAAGTTAAGCGCTTGTGTTGTGTGTTCTGTGTAATAGTGGCTGCGCTGCCTAGCAAGATAGACGAAATAAATTGTGTTAGAAGCACCAAATGGAATGCGCTAACGGCGGGTTCTCTCTCTCTCTCTCTCTCTTTTTTTTTTACCTTACGTTTGTTTTTCTATTCAAAGGTATTAAATTTACTCTGTCCCTGTGCTGACCCGTTCAGGTGTCATCGTAAGGATAGACGGTTACGTGTGGAGCTTTTTTTTTTTTTTTTTTTAATGAGAAATGACAACGCTTACATGCTCTTTTCTGTCTTTTTCGGTGCCGAGCTGCGTGATTTGGTTGTCTCTTTGCAGCATTTGGCGTCGCGCACTTGTGGCTAACTGATGTCGCGAGGAAATATATATAAAGTATAGAAAAACAAACACGCTTGAGGGTACGAACAGAGCCATCGTGACTGCGAAGCGAAACACGGCCGCGTCACCTGTTTGGGTGGTCCTTAGAAGGACCGTTTGGGGAATGCGGCGAGCGCGCGGAAGGGGTGCTCGCTTACGCCTTCTTCTCCGTCTTCTTTGGAAGAAGCACGGCTTGAATGTTGGGCAACACACCGCCCTGCGCGATGGTGACGCCGGAAAGCAGTTTGTTCAGCTCCTCGTCGTTGCGGATGGCGAGCTGCAAGTGACGGGGGATGATCCGGGTCTTCTTGTTGTCACGAGCGGCGTTGCCCGCCAGCTCGAGCACCTCGGCGGCCAGGTACTCGAGTACGGCAGCCAGGTAGACCGGAGCGCCAGCTCCGACGCGCTCGGCGTAGTTTCCCTTGCGTAGGAGGCGGTGAATACGGCCCACGGGGAACTGAAGCCCCGCGCGGCTAGAACGGGTCTTGCTCTTGCCTTTCGCCTTGCCGCCCTTGCCACGTCCGGACATGGTGTTGCTTTTCGCTTGGTACGACGCCGGTTGCCGAAAACAAGAAAGCTGCTGCCTTCTGAGATGAGAGCCGTGCTCGAATGGTTTCCGTTGCCACCATCGCGCGCCGCCGCTCGCGGGGAACGGATGAGAGTGTGAGAGAGAGAAGCCGTGCGAACCAATGGGGCGCGCGCGTTGTGCTGATCTCGTCAACACCCCTCGCTCATATTTAAGCGCGGCGAGACGGGGGGACACGCGCATTCGACTCTGGTCTCGCGTGCGTGTTGTGTGAAATCATGCCTCCCCAACCGTCTGGCAAAGCCGTCAAGAAGGCCGGCAAGGCGCAGAAGAATGTGCGCGCCACGGACAAGAAGAAGAAGAAGCGCCGCAGGAAGGAGAGCTTCTCCATCTACATCTATAAGGTGCTGAAGCAGGTGCACCCCGACACTGGTGTCTCCAGCAAGGCCATGTCCATCATGAACAGCTTCGTGAACGACATCTTCGAGCGTATCGCCGCCGAGTCGTCACGCCTTGCTCACTACAACAAGCGCTCGACCATCACGAGCCGGGAGATCCAGACCGCGGTGCGCCTGCTGCTGCCCGGAGAGCTGGCCAAGCACGCGGTGTCCGAGGGTACAAAAGCCGTCACCAAGTACACCAGCTCCAAGTAGGCGTGCGTCGTGGGCCACAGCGAGCAACGACAAATCAACGGCTCTTCTCAGAGCCACCCAAATTGTCTGCGTCGGCATAGGGGTTGTGCTGAGAGATTCGGCTCCGAATCCATCCTCTTCTCTCTGTTGAACACCGCTAGCAGGAGCGTTGGTGTGCCGCGCTCGACGTGTGTGCTCGGGGAGGTTGAACAGGTAAATTAGAGAAGACCGAGTGCGCGGAGAAAAGTGCCACAAGTACGGTAATGGAGGGAAAACAAAACCAGGAGCGTGGTAATTAAAAAAAAAAAAAAACAGGGGGAAGGTGGCCGCTTCTCTCAAAAAAAGGTAACATGAACTCGAGTGTGTTCAGCTCTTGGGAAATGATAGAATAGGAAACTCGCGTCAGCGCTTGCCCGAGCAACTCCGACATGTCGGGCCAAATATGAAGGGGTATACACGGTATGCAGTGCATGCGGAGAGAAGGAAACTGCCGAACACTTGATAATGCTATGTAAAGGGCTTCACCTTATAGTTTAGAATGATGGCGCAGAGTTTTTCAAAAGCACCGGGGTTTAGAGACGGGGGAGGGCAAAATAGACTTTAGGCGGGTAGAATTAACTAGAAGGTGGTTATCTTATTGGTGGCTAAAGTCAAGGCAAGAGTGAAAACTAAACCATTCACTGCAAAGCACCGCGGTCCTATACTTCACTATTTAAAGAGAGAAAAAAAACAAGATAAATGTAGCTGTTTGTTAGGTCAGCATTATGGCTAGGTGGTGATAGCTGCCGCCCGATGTGAAGGGTACAGCCACATTCATCAGACAGCGCAGAGTTCCTTCTCTGCCACGCCATTCATTTGTTTACGAAATTGGGGCATTTATTTCTTGAGAGCGCAGGGCAGGCCCGTTTCGAGACTGTAGGAGGAGTGAATGTAGCTTAAAGTGCGTGGCGCGGTGAAAAATGTGCGGAAGCATTGATGCAAGAAAAGATAGGGGAGAAATATATAGACGCATGTGACAATAGCTGTAGAAGCAGAAAAGCGTGGCGGCGGACTGCATGCTAATTATTGTCCGAAAGCAAAGTATCGACAGCCCGAGTGAAGGAAAAAACAAAACTGTGCGTACGCATGACAGGGGTACCACGCAGGTGATTTATATAGTGCACAAAGAAGTACGAAATCCAGTAAAGAAAGGCGGTCGACACGAGGTATGGGCATTTCCCGTTTTCGCACCGAGTGCTCCGTTTGCGCGTCGCCGAAAGAAACATAGCCAGGCCGGCCAGCAAACGACACTGCTCGGCTTGACGTTTACATAATCACACGGTGTAGCGGAACACTGTGTTCTCTTCGAAAGAACAAATGCGCCTGTGCTAGGCACAAATGAGTGGTACGTTCCATTCGGAATGTGGTGGGAAACTTACCTTAAATGAATGAGCGGACGCACCGTTTATTTCCGCTTTGTTTTAGATTACTGACTATGTTCGGCGGGTCGACAGTGCATTTGTATGAAGCTTTCAAGCGCGATCATTTTGTAATTTCGCATCGTGCGTCCCTGCCACAAGTTCGGGGAAGGAATACTTTCAATATGGGAACCCTCATGATTGTGAAAGATGAAACTGCGACTACTTAAACACACTTGCACCACAGAAATGGCACGCGCAGTTTGGTATTGGGGCACGTGAGAAGGGAATACAATAGATGGGCATTGGCGCGCATCTTTTTTTCTTATTGATATGATATGTAAGGAGATGTCGGCGCACCATTATGGCGCCGGCTACTCCTTGGCCGTTGAGTTAAACTTGAACACGTATCTTGAAGCAAAACGTACAAAGCAGTGCATGGAAAGTAGAAAACTCGGGCAGAGATATGCAAAGACACACTTACACTTATACGCACATATCAGAACACAATGGTAAGTAAATGTTCGAAAGTCAATGAATGAAGTCTCTGATATAATGTCCCTCGATAATATTCGGTCCACCAGCACAAAACAGTAGAGCACACGTCTGGTCCGTATAAAGATGCATTCGCTCGTGTGTACATAATTGTCGACACGTCATTCATTTCACAACACACACATGATGAGAGTCACGTGATACTGTACATAATAAGTACATTTGTTACAAATGAAAGTTCGTTATTTCTTAATACTTATCAGCAATCCCGCTGTCTTGTAAAGAACGTGTTGATGCTTTTAAAGCGTGCGACTGTAAAACTCGAGTAGGCCACGGACCCAGAAGTTTCTTCATGTTAAACGGTCTGCGGTCTAATGCCAACTGTTCGGACTTAAGACGGCGTCTCGTGATGTGGACAGTCTACGAGAAGGTGACATACGTCTTCATCTATCAATCCGCATTCGCATTCGGGACTTTCAGCTCTGCCGTGTCTGTGCAAAGAAAAAAAAAAAAACAAATGTTTTTGTGTATGCCGTGCCTAGCCTCAATCGGTCAATTAGAGTTTCCGATATTCTATCTAATGCCAGCGTAATTTTTAATTCAATAAATGGATCGATGTGGTATAAATCGCACCTCTTTGTACTTTGGTCAAACCAAGCAGTTTTGCTCATTCTGAAAGTTGTATTCTTTATAATACTACGCAATTCACTTTTTTCGAAATATTGGTTGCCACGATGTGTAGACCTACTTTGTGTGCTCTGGACGGCTCTGGAAGGCCAACTGCAAATCTTCTTTGCACAGCTGATGCCGTCCGGATAGTCGTTGATAGATTACTTAACAGGTTGTCAGCCTCCGAAGGTATTATGTAAGCGAAAGTACGCATGCGTAAAACATGCAGCGAACGAACACTCTTCCAACGCTGTAAAGAAGAAAGAATGCATAAAGGGTGGTGCATTTTACGCTCCAATCTCGTCCTATGTAAGGCGCTTTAGAGTTAGGGCTGTTTTGCCTGTAATTGCGTGACCCTTGCAGGGTTCCTCACAGTGCAACCGTGCACTTGAAACGGGCAGGTGTTGAACCACCCCGCAAGGAGATGGGGAAACTTCGCTGCGACCGGACCGCTTGACAGTCCGTGTTTACGGGAGGAGAGGCGCGCCCGAGAGGAGGTGCGCTCTCACTCTCTGCCGTCCCCGTGAATGCTGAAATGAGCGCGGTCGCGTTGCGTGGCTTCGGTGAAACTGCCGTATCGCGATATGTAGTGGAGCTGCCACAGTAAAATTTGAGACACGCGTAGCCAGCCAAAGGTGCTGTTACTTTGCCGAATTTCACGTGCCGGCGTCCACAACAACGCGAGCACGCTTTGTTTAGAAATTTCCGGCCATGAGGCCGTGCCCGGACCGCGTGTGTTAGTCCCTTGGTTTGGCGACAAGGATGGCGTCAAAGTGACGCCGTGAAACGGGTTTCGTGCGTGCAAATGAGGCATTGATGTGATTAGAGAGAAAGCGAGAACATAGAAAAGAAAAAAAAAAAGAGGGGGGGGGGGCACACGCCGGGGACGAGTAGTCGCAAAGTGTTAAGTGTGCAGTTTATTTACGTGCGGCACACAGGTGAGCTGTTGCAGCTGTGAGTTTTGACAAATATTGCGTGTGTCATGTTCAGTGGACACGATGAAACGTTTTTTAGCGAACGCGTTGTATCCGCTGGGCTTGTACGTACGCGTACATGAATTGTCGCTTACTCGGTTTGATGTCTCCTTGCCGCTGGGGCAGCTGATACGACTGATACGCCATTTTGCAGCAGTGAAGGGTGCGTGAATGAATGGGCAAGAAACTTAGCAACAGTAACGAGAAAAGAATTAAAAACAAACAAACAAACGAAAGCATGTTTGCCGTGTATATTCAATCTTGTAGTGCAGAAAAATAGTCAGTGCAGCAACCTGCGCGGCCAACGCGCTCCTCGCGAAGAAAAGAGGGAGAGAGAGACGAGCTGGCCGCCGACCAACCGGCGTGCGCCGTTCGCCTTCCTCCTCAGTCTCGCGGGCCGGCGCCGACACCGCGACTCGATCGTGTCGAGCATTCGCTTTCCGGGCGCGTTTCGAAGCAGAAGCAGAAACTTCGGAAGCCGTCATGTCTGGCCGTGGCAAAGGTGGCAAAGGGCTGGGGAAGGGTGGCGCCAAGCGTCATCGAAAGGTGTTGCGTGACAACATCCAGGGCATAACCAAGCCGGCCATCCGTCGTCTGGCGCGCCGTGGCGGTGTCAAGCGCATCTCTGGCCTCATCTACGAGGAAACTCGCGGCGTTCTCAAGGTGTTCCTCGAGAACGTGATCCGCGATGCCGTCACTTACACCGAGCACGCCAAAAGGAAGACCGTGACAGCCATGGACGTCGTGTACGCCCTCAAGCGTCAGGGCCGCACCCTGTACGGATTCGGATGCTAAGAAGCCAGCGGCGTCGCCTGCAGCCAGCCAACGAGAACACAACAGCCCTCTTCAGGGCTACCCACTTGATGCTTCGGCAGTGTGATCCCAGCGGTTCGCCATACCCGTCCGTCCCTCTTTGCAATATCATTGCGTCATCGCTCAGGTGAGCAGCACCTCGTGTAGTAGTAGCTTGATCGCGCTGGGTACTTGTCACGTTCACCGCATTTCGTTCGCGTCGTCGTCTTTCTCCTGGGTCTGCATGCACGAATCAATCGCCGCATCTGCGAGTTCTTCCTCTCCTTCCTGCAAGCCAAGCTGCTAAAACGGGCCCGTCAAGCGAACGTCGCCTAGTTACCTTATCGCGCGAAGGAAGAAGCCGAGCGCAGCGTTCTACCCTGGTCACTGCATTCTTGGAGACACGACTATGCTCAGGAAGCACGAACTCGCTTTTTTCTTTGGAATGCCCACTACACGATCGCGTCACGTTGTGTCAAAATAAATAAAAACGCACTATGTTCTACCGTGGGGCACCCAGACGAAGAAGGGATGTGTACTTACAAATGAAAAAATTGATTGTGACAGGTTGGTCGTGTTTACCGCGCCCGCTGTGCACTCAGAAGTGCCCCATTCAATAACACATTGTGTACATTGTCACGCCTAATAATTTTTGTTTGTTTTTTTTTTTCACACCTGGCGCTGCCGAGCTGCAAAATACAAAAAAAAAGAAAGAAAAGTGGAAGGGGATGTTTAAACAGAATTTCTGCGCAAGTCAGAAGCAAGTACACAATAAGCGCTGCCCATGCAGCGTGCTGAGGGAAGCTGCACTTGATAGAAGTGGCACTCATGTACTGTACTGGTGCTGCGAACACTGCAGTTGTGAAAGCTTTACTTGGACGGACAGCTATGCAACAAGTGTTTCCATTTCGCCGGCAGAGGTGGTCACTCTAGGGAGGCTGGCTTCGCCGCCCACGCGAGAGGGGGGGGGGGGGGGACTAGCCCATGATGTAAACGCGAGAGGTTCGAGCGCGGGAAATTCGAAAGCAAGGCGCGCTCGCGTGAGCCTGCCGTCAGATGGCGACACCAACCCACGAGCATTGCATTTTCAAGTGCACCCTTGGTTTCCCACCCACCTCCGCACAGGACGAGGCGTGTCGAATGTGTAACCAAGGCGCACGACAGTGGTTCTGCTCAGGCAAAGCCTACCTATAACAAAAATTGTTCTCCATGTGTGTACCTTCATTTTCTCGTGAAAATGTGAAAGAGGAGTGAATGGGGCTTTTTGAGGCGCGTGTTGATCTTCGTTTCTATTATGATTATTATTTTTCACCCTTTCATTGAGTCCATTTCCTGCTTTTTGTGCCACATATTTAGCACTTAGAGGTTGGGGGGGGGGGGATTGCTGATGTGTAAGATGGAAAAGAAGAGGAAAGTGAGCCCCGAAACTGTCTGCATCAGGATGCGACACCTCAGCGGTAGCTCACAAGGGATGGGGGGTGAGGGGGGATTAAAAGGGTGGGAATAAAAGTGTAGAGAAAGAGACATGAGGGAAGCCAGAGTGAGACGACATATCGAGGGAATAGGAGTAAAAATGAAACAAAACATTCGAACGCAAACACCCCGTACATCCAACCGCCATTGAGCGCACCTAGTAGTTTGGCAAGTATGTATGAGTGATTCTTAAGAGGGAAAGGAAGATAAAATTGAGTCCCGTTACTGTCTGCGATTGAGCAAGTAGGCGCGCTCAGTGGCAGTTGGATGTACGGGGTGTTTGTGTTAGAATGTTTTGTTGCGTTTTACTCCTTGTCGTTGCGCGGACGTGTATGCATATACCAACACTGCCGGTGGTCTCTCGTCGTCTTCGCCCATCTACGTAATGGTCGCAAATAAGCGACAACGCAAGGAGCAAGTTTTTTTGGCGTGGCAGTGCGCATTTGCCCTCGGTGATGCGAGGCGCTCTAGTGCGATGCGCGCTGTTGGCGTGAATGGTGGCGTCTCGCACTCCGTCGCGCCGCTTCGGGAAGCGACGAGCTACAGCGTCGATTGATGTGTTGCCTGGAAGGCGAAAGAAATGCGCAGCAGGCTGTATTGTACAGCGGTAGTGGTTTCGTTTCGGTGTACCTCTTTGCAGCCGCGAACTGCACGGTTGCCCGAAAATGAGCGCCAGCCAGCATCCTGGCGTACGCTTCCGCGCTCGCACGCGGACGGGTTCTCACGCTTCGGCCAATGGGAGGGAGAGAGATGGGTCGTGCGGCGAAGCCGCTTTTGCCGATCTCCGGCAGGAGCGCAGTTTCGCTCCGTCAGTCGAGGTGATCGGACGCACGCAGCATGGCCCGAACTAAACAAACCGCGCGCAAGAGTACTGGAGGCAAGGCTCCGCGTAAGCAGCTTGCTACCAAGGCTGCTCGCAAGAGTGCCCCTGCCACAGGCGGGGTGAAGAAACCTCACCGTTACAGGCCTGGAACCGTGGCCCTGCGTGAAATTCGCCGATACCAGAAGTCGACCGAACTGCTGATCCGCAAGCTTCCCTTTCAGCGCCTGGTGCGGGAAATCGCTCAGGACTTCAAGACGGACCTCCGTTTCCAGAGTTCTGCCGTGATGGCCCTACAGGAAGCTAGCGAGGCCTACCTCGTTGGTCTTTTCGAAGACACCAACCTGTGCGCCATCCACGCTAAGCGCGTCACCATCATGCCAAAGGACATCCAGCTGGCTCGGCGCATTCGCGGTGAGCGCGCCTAAGTTGGGCTGCTCCCTGCGCTTCGGTCGACAGGCAAGCAACAACAAACGGTCCTTCTCAGGACCACCAACGTGTCTGCTTTGGCTACGAGACCACTCCAGGCCACGTACTCCGGCCGCACCCTCTTTTGCTGTCATGTTTTGTACGTACGTGGCTGCCGTTGTCTAGCGCGCGGAAGAACGGAACGTCGGCGCGTCGTTATTACGAAGAAATGGCTCAGCTTTGACAAATTCAAGGTAAAAGTGTGTATCATTATGAGTAGACAGAGAAAAGGTAGGCTAGCTTCAGTCGGTGTGTGTGCAGCAGCCGTGCTGCGACCCTGTGGTGTGTCAATTTCATTTATGTGTTTACCTTTTTGCCCGCCGCTTGTAAGGTGTTTTTGAGGGCTTCTGTTTGCGTAACGCCATGGTGACTTGGGCTGCTGGACCCCGGCGCAACTTTTGGGTGCACTCGTAGGAGGTGATGAAGTTTTACCGAGAGACGAAATAAACAATTGTATCGGGCCAGTTGGTAAGGATCCATCTCGCTAGGAAGCGCAGCCACTATTACACAGACCTCACAACACAAGCGCTTAACTTCAACTGAACTTTCATTGCAAACGTCAGAGTTTATAAAGGGGGTGAACAGAGAAAAAGAATAGTAAAAGGTAGACAACAAAAAGCACACGTGCCAGTCCCGCACATTACTGTCTGTTATTCTCTATCACCCCATCCAAAAAACAGTTCTTTCCGCGTGAGCGCGATAGAGAGTGCACTAACACACTCGAAATCATCGCGTGTCATTTCCTTTCATTTCTTTTGAAGCTGAACAAGTTTTTGTGCCATATTCTGGACAATTTTTTTTTTTTTTTTGCAATAAACGTTTAGTTGAAGTTAAGCGCTTGTGTTGTGTGTTCTGTGTAATAGTGGCTGCGCTGCCTAGCAAGATAGACGAAATAAATTGTGTTAGAAGCACCAAATGGAATGCGCTAACGGCGGGTTCTCTCTCTCTCTCTCTCTTTTTTTTTTTTACCTTACGTTTGTTTTTCTATTCAAAGGTATTAAATTTACTCTGTCCCTGTGCTGACCCGTTCAGGTGTCATCGTAAGGATAGACGGTTACGTGTGGAGCTTTTTTTTTTTTTTTTTTTAATGAGAAATGACAACGCTTACATGCTCTTTTCTGTCTTTTTCGGTGCCGAGCTGCGTGATTTGGTTGTCTCTTTGCAGCATTTGGCGTCGCGCACTTGTGGCTAACTGATGTCGCGAGGAAATATATATAAAGTATAGAAAAACAAACACGCTTGAGGGTACGAACAGAGCCATCGTGACTGCGAAGCGAAACACGGCCGCGTCACCTGTTTGGGTGGTCCTTAGAAGGACCGTTTGGGGAATGCGGCGAGCGCGCGGAAGGGGTGCTCGCTTACGCCTTCTTCTCCGTCTTCTTTGGAAGAAGCACGGCTTGAATGTTGGGCAACACACCGCCCTGCGCGATGGTGACGCCGGAAAGCAGTTTGTTCAGCTCCTCGTCGTTGCGGATGGCGAGCTGCAAGTGACGGGGGATGATCCGGGTCTTCTTGTTGTCACGAGCGGCGTTGCCCGCCAGCTCGAGCACCTCGGCGGCCAGGTACTCGAGTACGGCAGCCAGGTAGACCGGAGCGCCAGCTCCGACGCGCTCGGCGTAGTTTCCCTTGCGTAGGAGGCGGTGAATACGGCCCACGGGGAACTGAAGCCCCGCGCGGCTAGAACGGGTCTTGCTCTTGCCTTTCGCCTTGCCGCCCTTGCCACGTCCGGACATGGTGTTGCTTTTCGCTTGGTACGACGCCGGTTGCCGAAAACAAGAAAGCTGCTGCCTTCTGAGATGAGAGCCGTGCTCGAATGGTTTCCGTTGCCACCATCGCGCGCCGCCGCTCGCGGGGAACGGATGAGAGTGTGAGAGAGAGAAGCCGTGCGAACCAATGGGGCGCGCGCGTTGTGCTGATCTCGTCAACACCCCTCGCTCATATTTAAGCGCGGCGAGACGGGGGGACACGCGCATTCGACTCTGGTCTCGCGTGCGTGTTGTGTGAAATCATGCCTCCCCAACCGTCTGGCAAAGCCGTCAAGAAGGCCGGCAAGGCGCAGAAGAATGTGCGCGCCACGGACAAGAAGAAGAAGAAGCGCCGCAGGAAGGAGAGCTTCTCCATCTACATCTATAAGGTGCTGAAGCAGGTGCACCCCGACACTGGTGTCTCCAGCAAGGCCATGTCCATCATGAACAGCTTCGTGAACGACATCTTCGAGCGTATCGCCGCCGAGTCGTCACGCCTTGCTCACTACAACAAGCGCTCGACCATCACGAGCCGGGAGATCCAGACCGCGGTGCGCCTGCTGCTGCCCGGAGAGCTGGCCAAGCACGCGGTGTCCGAGGGTACAAAAGCCGTCACCAAGTACACCAGCTCCAAGTAGGCGTGCGTCGTGGGCCACAGCGAGCAACGACAAATCAACGGCTCTTCTCAGAGCCACCCAAATTGTCTGCGTCGGCATAGGGGTTGTGCTGAGAGATTCGGCTCCGAATCCATCCTCTTCTCTCTGTTGAACACCGCTAGCAGGAGCGTTGGTGTGCCGCGCTCGACGTGTGTGCTCGGGGAGGTTGAACAGGTAAATTAGAGAAGACCGAGTGCGCGGAGAAAAGTGCCACAAGTACGGTAATGGAGGGAAAACAAAACCAGGAGCGTGGTAATTAAAAAAAAAAAAAAAAACAGGGGGAAGGTGGCCGCTTCTCTCAAAAAAAGGTAACATGAACTCGAGTGTGTTCAGCTCTTGGGAAATGATAGAATAGGAAACTCGCGTCAGCGCTTGCCCGAGCAACTCCGACATGTCGGGCCAAATATGAAGGGGTATACACGGTATGCAGTGCATGCGGAGAGAAGGAAACTGCCGAACACTTGATAATGCTATGTAAAGGGCTTCACCTTATAGTTTAGAATGATGGCGCAGAGTTTTTCAAAAGCACCGGGGTTTAGAGACGGGGGAGGGCAAAATAGACTTTAGGCGGGTAGAATTAACTAGAAGGTGGTTATCTTATTGGTGGCTAAAGTCAAGGCAAGAGTGAAAACTAAACCATTCACTGCAAAGCACCGCGGTCCTATACTTCACTATTTAAAGAGAGAAAAAAAACAAGATAAATGTAGCTGTTTGTTAGGTCAGCATTATGGCTAGGTGGTGATAGCTGCCGCCCGATGTGAAGGGTACAGCCACATTCATCAGACAGCGCAGAGTTCCTTCTCTGCCACGCCATTCATTTGTTTACGAAATTGGGGCATTTATTTCTTGAGAGCGCAGGGCAGGCCCGTTTCGAGACTGTAGGAGGAGTGAATGTAGCTTAAAGTGCGTGGCGCGGTGAAAAATGTGCGGAAGCATTGATGCAAGAAAAGATAGGGGAGAAATATATAGACGCATGTGACAATAGCTGTAGAAGCAGAAAAGCGTGGCGGCGGACTGCATGCTAATTATTGTCCGAAAGCAAAGTATCGACAGCCCGAGTGAAGGAAAAAACAAAACTGTGCGTACGCATGACAGGGGTACCACGCAGGTGATTTATATAGTGCACAAAGAAGTACGAAATCCAGTAAAGAAAGGCGGTCGACACGAGGTATGGGCATTTCCCGTTTTCGCACCGAGTGCTCCGTTTGCGCGTCGCCGAAAGAAACATAGCCAGGCCGGCCAGCAAACGACACTGCTCGGCTTGACGTTTACATAATCACACGGTGTAGCGGAACACTGTGTTCTCTTCGAAAGAACAAATGCGCCTGTGCTAGGCACAAATGAGTGGTACGTTCCATTCGGAATGTGGTGGGAAACTTACCTTAAATGAATGAGCGGACGCACCGTTTATTTCCGCTTTGTTTTAGATTACTGACTATGTTCGGCGGGTCGACAGTGCATTTGTATGAAGCTTTCAAGCGCGATCATTTTGTAATTTCGCATCGTGCGTCCCTGCCACAAGTTCGGGGAAGGAATACTTTCAATATGGGAACCCTCATGATTGTGAAAGATGAAACTGCGACTACTTAAACACACTTGCACCACAGAAATGGCACGCGCAGTTTGGTATTGGGGCACGTGAGAAGGGAATACAATAGATGGGCATTGGCGCGCATCTTTTTTTCTTATTGATATGATATGTAAGGAGATGTCGGCGCACCATTATGGCGCCGGCTACTCCTTGGCCGTTGAGTTAAACTTGAACACGTATCTTGAAGCAAAACGTACAAAGCAGTGCATGGAAAGTAGAAAACTCGGGCAGAGATATGCAAAGACACACTTACACTTATACGCACATATCAGAACACAATGGTAAGTAAATGTTCGAAAGTCAATGAATGAAGTCTCTGATATAATGTCCCTCGATAATATTCGGTCCACCAGCACAAAACAGTAGAGCACACGTCTGGTCCGTATAAAGATGCATTCGCTCGTGTGTACATAATTGTCGACACGTCATTCATTTCACAACACACACATGATGAGAGTCACGTGATACTGTACATAATAAGTACATTTGTTACAAATGAAAGTTCGTTATTTCTTAATACTTATCAGCAATCCCGCTGTCTTGTAAAGAACGTGTTGATGCTTTTAAAGCGTGCGACTGTAAAACTCGAGTAGGCCACGGACCCAGAAGTTTCTTCATGTTAAACGGTCTGCGGTCTAATGCCAACTGTTCGGACTTAAGACGGCGTCTCGTGATGTGGACAGTCTACGAGAAGGTGACATACGTCTTCATCTATCAATCCGCATTCGCATTCGGGACTTTCAGCTCTGCCGTGTCTGTGCAAAGAAAAAAAAAAAAACAAATGTTTTTGTGTATGCCGTGCCTAGCCTCAATCGGTCAATTAGAGTTTCCGATATTCTATCTAATGCCAGCGTAATTTTTAATTCAATAAATGGATCGATGTGGTATAAATCGCACCTCTTTGTACTTTGGTCAAACCAAGCAGTTTTGCTCATTCTGAAAGTTGTATTCTTTATAATACTACGCAATTCACTTTTTTCGAAATATTGGTTGCCACGATGTGTAGACCTACTTTGTGTGCTCTGGACGGCTCTGGAAGGCCAACTGCAAATCTTCTTTGCACAGCTGATGCCGTCCGGATAGTCGTTGATAGATTACTTAACAGGTTGTCAGCCTCCGAAGGTATTATGTAAGCGAAAGTACGCATGCGTAAAACATGCAGCGAACGAACACTCTTCCAACGCTGTAAAGAAGAAAGAATGCATAAAGGGTGGTGCATTTTACGCTCCAATCTCGTCCTATGTAAGGCGCTTTAGAGTTAGGGCTGTTTTGCCTGTAATTGCGTGACCCTTGCAGGGTTCCTCACAGTGCAACCGTGCACTTGAAACGGGCAGGTGTTGAACCACCCCGCAAGGAGATGGGGAAACTTCGCTGCGACCGGACCGCTTGACAGTCCGTGTTTACGGGAGGAGAGGCGCGCCCGAGAGGAGGTGCGCTCTCACTCTCTGCCGTCCCCGTGAATGCTGAAATGAGCGCGGTCGCGTTGCGTGGCTTCGGTGAAACTGCCGTATCGCGATATGTAGTGGAGCTGCCACAGTAAAATTTGAGACACGCGTAGCCAGCCAAAGGTGCTGTTACTTTGCCGAATTTCACGTGCCGGCGTCCACAACAACGCGAGCACGCTTTGTTTAGAAATTTCCGGCCATGAGGCCGTGCCCGGACCGCGTGTGTTAGTCCCTTGGTTTGGCGACAAGGATGGCGTCAAAGTGACGCCGTGAAACGGGTTTCGTGCGTGCAAATGAGGCATTGATGTGATTAGAGAGAAAGCGAGAACATAGAAAAGAAAAAAAAAAAAGAGGGGGGGGGGCACACGCCGGGGACGAGTAGTCGCAAAGTGTTAAGTGTGCAGTTTATTTACGTGCGGCACACAGGTGAGCTGTTGCAGCTGTGAGTTTTGACAAATATTGCGTGTGTCATGTTCAGTGGACACGATGAAACGTTTTTTAGCGAACGCGTTGTATCCGCTGGGCTTGTACGTACGCGTACATGAATTGTCGCTTACTCGGTTTGATGTCTCCTTGCCGCTGGGGCAGCTGATACGACTGATACGCCATTTTGCAGCAGTGAAGGGTGCGTGAATGAATGGGCAAGAAACTTAGCAACAGTAACGAGAAAAGAATTAAAAACAAACAAACAAACGAAAGCATGTTTGCCGTGTATATTCAATCTTGTAGTGCAGAAAAATAGTCAGTGCAGCAACCTGCGCGGCCAACGCGCTCCTCGCGAAGAAAAGAGGGAGAGAGAGACGAGCTGGCCGCCGACCAACCGGCGTGCGCCGTTCGCCTTCCTCCTCAGTCTCGCGGGCCGGCGCCGACACCGCGACTCGATCGTGTCGAGCATTCGCTTTCCGGGCGCGTTTCGAAGCAGAAGCAGAAACTTCGGAAGCCGTCATGTCTGGCCGTGGCAAAGGTGGCAAAGGGCTGGGGAAGGGTGGCGCCAAGCGTCATCGAAAGGTGTTGCGTGACAACATCCAGGGCATAACCAAGCCGGCCATCCGTCGTCTGGCGCGCCGTGGCGGTGTCAAGCGCATCTCTGGCCTCATCTACGAGGAAACTCGCGGCGTTCTCAAGGTGTTCCTCGAGAACGTGATCCGCGATGCCGTCACTTACACCGAGCACGCCAAAAGGAAGACCGTGACAGCCATGGACGTCGTGTACGCCCTCAAGCGTCAGGGCCGCACCCTGTACGGATTCGGAGGCTAAGAAGCCAGCGGCGTCGCCTGCAGCCAGCCAACGAGAACACAACAGCCCTCTTCAGGGCTACCCACTTGATGCTTCGGCAGTGTGATCCCAGCGGTTCGCCATACCCGTCCGTCCCTCTTTGCAATATCATTGCGTCATCGCTCAGGTGAGCAGCACCTCGTGTAGTAGTAGCTTGATCGCGCTGGGTACTTGTCACGTTCACCGCATTTCGTTCGCGTCGTCGTCCTTCTCCTGGGTCTGCATGCACGAATCAATCGCCGCATCTGCGAGTTCTTCCTCTCCTTCCTGCAAGCCAAGCTGCTAAAACGGGCCCGTCAAGCGAACGTCGCCTAGTTACCTTATCGCGCGAAGGAAGAAGCCGAGCGCAGCGTTCTACCCTGGTCACTGCATTCTTGGAGACACGACTATGCTCAGGAAGCACGAACTCGCTTTTTTCTTTGGAATGCCCACTACACGATCGCGTCACGTTGTGTCAAAATAAATAAAAACGCACTATGTTCTACCGTGGGGCACCCAGACGAAGAAGGGATGTGTACTTACAAATGAAAAAATTGATTGTGACAGGTTGGTCGTGTTTACCGCGCCCGCTGTGCACTCAGAAGTGCCCCATTCAATAACACATTGTGTACATTGTCACGCCTAATAATTTTTGTTTGTTTTTTTTTTTTCACACCTGGCGCTGCCGAGCTGCAAAATACAAAAAAAAAAGAAAGAAAAGTGGAAGGGGATGTTTAAACAGAATTTCTGCGCAAGTCAGAAGCAAGTACACAATAAGCGCTGCCCATGCAGCGTGCTGAGGGAAGCTGCACTTGATAGAAGTGGCACTCATGTACTGTACTGGTGCTGCGAACACTGCAGTTGTGAAAGCTTTACTTGGACGGACAGCTACGCAACAAGTGTTTCCATTTCGCCGGCAGAGGTGGTCACTCTAGGGAGGCTGGCTTCGCCGCCCACGCGAGAGGGGGGGGGGGGGGACTAGCCCATGATGTAAACGCGAGAGGTTCGAGCGCGGGAAATTCGAAAGCAAGGCGCGCTCGCGTGAGCCTGCCGTCAGATGGCGACACCAACCCACGAGCATTGCATTTTCAAGTGCACCCTTGGTTTCCCACCCACCTCCGCACAGGACGAGGCGTGTCGAATGTGTAACCAAGGCGCACGACAGTGGTTCTGCTCAGGCAAAGCCTACCTATAACAAAAATTGTTCTCCATGTGTGTACCTTCATTTTCTCGTGAAAATGTGAAAGAGGAGTGAATGGGGCTTTTTGAGGCGCGTGTTGATCTTCGTTTCTATTATGATTATTATTTTTCACCCTTTCATTGAGTCCATTTCCTGCTTTTTGTGCCACATATTTAGCACTTAGAGGTTGGGGGGGGGGGGGGATTGCTGATGTGTAAGATGGAAAAGAAGAGGAAAGTGAGCCCCGAAACTGTCTGCATCAGGATGCGACACCTCAGCGGTAGCTCACAAGGGATGGGGGGTGAGGGGGGATTAAAAGGGTGGGAATAAAAGTGTAGAGAAAGAGACATGAGGGAAGCCAGAGTGAGACGACATATCGAGGGAATAGGAGTAAAAATGAAACAAAACATTCGAACGCAAACACCCCGTACATCCAACCGCCATTGAGCGCACCTAGTAGTTTGGCAAGTATGTATGAGTGATTCTTAAGAGGGAAAGGAAGATAAAATTGAGTCCCGTTACTGTCTGCGATTGAGCAAGTAGGCGCGCTCAGTGGCAGTTGGATGTACGGGGTGTTTGTGTTAGAATGTTTTGTTGCGTTTTACTCCTTGTCGTTGCGCGGACGTGTATGCATATACCAACACTGCCGGTGGTCTCTCGTCGTCTTCGCCCATCTACGTAATGGTCGCAAATAAGCGACAACGCAAGGAGCAAGTTTTTTTGGCGTGGCAGTGCGCATTTGCCCTCGGTGATGCGAGGCGCTCTAGTGCGATGCGCGCTGTTGGCGTGAATGGTGGCGTCTCGCACTCCGTCGCGCCGCTTCGGGAAGCGACGAGCTACAGCGTCGATTGATGTGTTGCCTGGAAGGCGAAAGAAATGCGCAGCAGGCTGTATTGTACAGCGGTAGTGGTTTCGTTTCGGTGTACCTCTTTGCAGCCGCGAACTGCACGGTTGCCCGAAAATGAGCGCCAGCCAGCATCCTGGCGTACGCTTCCGCGCTCGCACGCGGACGGGTTCTCACGCTTCGGCCAATGGGAGGGAGAGAGATGGGTCGTGCGGCGAAGCCGCTTTTGCCGATCTCCGGCAGGAGCGCAGTTTCGCTCCGTCAGTCGAGGTGATCGGACGCACGCAGCATGGCCCGAACTAAACAAACCGCGCGCAAGAGTACTGGAGGCAAGGCTCCGCGTAAGCAGCTTGCTACCAAGGCTGCTCGCAAGAGTGCCCCTGCCACAGGCGGGGTGAAGAAACCTCACCGTTACAGGCCTGGAACCGTGGCCCTGCGTGAAATTCGCCGATACCAGAAGTCGACCGAACTGCTGCGATCCGCAAGCTTCCCTTTCAGCGCCTGGTGCGGGAAATCGCTCAGGACTTCAAGACGGACCTCCGTTTCCAGAGTTCTGCCGTGATGGCCCTACAGGAAGCTAGCGAGGCCTACCTCGTTGGTCTTTTCGAAGACACCAACCTGTGCGCCATCCACGCTAAGCGCGTCACCATCATGCCAAAGGACATCCAGCTGGCTCGGCGCATTCGCGGTGAGCGCGCCTAAGTTGGGCTGCTCCCTGCGCTTCGGTCGACAGGCAAGCAACAACAAACGGTCCTTCTCAGGACCACCAACGTGTCTGCTTTGGCTACGAGACCACTCCAGGCCACGTACTCCGGCCGCACCCTCTTTTGCTGTCATGTTTTGTACGTACGTGGCTGCCGTTGTCTAGCGCGCGGAAGAACGGAACGTCGGCGCGTCCGTTATTACGAAGAAATGGCTCAGCTTTGACAAATTCAAGGTAAAAGTGTGTATCATTATGAGTAGACAGAGAAAAGGTAGGCTAGCTTCAGTCGGTGTGTGTGCAGCAGCCGTGCTGCGACCCTGTGGTGTGTCAATTTCATTTATGTGTTTACCTTTTTGCCCGCCGCTTGTAAGGTGTTTTTGAGGGCTTCTGTTTGCGTAACGCCATGGTGACTTGGGCTGCTGGACCCCGGCGCAACTTTTGGGTGCACTCGTAGGAGGTGATGAAGTTTTACCGAGAGACGAAATAAACAATTGTATCGGGCCAGTTGGTAAGGATCCATCTCGCTAGGAAGCGCAGCCACTATTACACAGACCTCACAACACAAGCGCTTAACTTCAACTGAACTTTCATTGCAAACGTCAGAGTTTATAAAGGGGGTGAACAGAGAAAAAGAATAGTAAAAGGTAGACAACAAAAAGCACACGTGCCAGTCCCGCACATTACTGTCTGTTATTCTCTATCACCCCATCCAAAAAACAGTTCTTTCCGCGTGAGCGCGATAGAGAGTGCACTAACACACTCGAAATCATCGCGTGTCATTTCCTTTCATTTCTTTTGAAGCTGAACAAGTTTTTGTGCCATATTCTGGACAATTTTTTTTTTTTTTTTTGCAATAAACGTTTAGTTGAAGTTAAGCGCTTGTGTTGTGTGTTCTGTGTAATAGTGGCTGCGCTGCCTAGCAAGATAGACGAAATAAATTGTGTTAGAAGCACCAAATGGAATGCGCTAACGGCGGGTTCTCTCTCTCTCTCTCTCTCTTTTTTTTTTTACCTTACGTTTGTTTTTCTATTCAAAGGTATTAAATTTACTCTGTCCCTGTGCTGACCCGTTCAGGTGTCATCGTAAGGATAGACGGTTACGTGTGGAGCTTTTTTTTTTTTTTTTTTAATGAGAAATGACAACGCTTACATGCTCTTTTCTGTCTTTTTCGGTGCCGAGCTGCGTGATTTGGTTGTCTCTTTGCAGCATTTGGCGTCGCGCACTTGTGGCTAACTGATGTCGCGAGGAAATATATATAAAGTATAGAAAAACAAACACGCTTGAGGGTACGAACAGAGCCATCGTGACTGCGAAGCGAAACACGGCCGCGTCACCTGTTTGGGTGGTCCTTAGAAGGACCGTTTGGGGAATGCGGCGAGCGCGCGGAAGGGGTGCTCGCTTACGCCTTCTTCTCCGTCTTCTTTGGAAGAAGCACGGCTTGAATGTTGGGCAACACACCGCCCTGCGCGATGGTGACGCCGGAAAGCAGTTTGTTCAGCTCCTCGTCGTTGCGGATGGCGAGCTGCAAGTGACGGGGGATGATCCGGGTCTTCTTGTTGTCACGAGCGGCGTTGCCCGCCAGCTCGAGCACCTCGGCGGCCAGGTACTCGAGTACGGCAGCCAGGTAGACCGGAGCGCCAGCTCCGACGCGCTCGGCGTAGTTTCCCTTGCGTAGGAGGCGGTGAATACGGCCCACGGGGAACTGAAGCCCCGCGCGGCTAGAACGGGTCTTGCTCTTGCCTTTCGCCTTGCCGCCCTTGCCACGTCCGGACATGGTGTTGCTTTTCGCTTGGTACGACGCCGGTTGCCGAAAACAAGAAAGCTGCTGCCTTCTGAGATGAGAGCCGTGCTCGAATGGTTTCCGTTGCCACCATCGCGCGCCGCCGCTCGCGGGGAACGGATGAGAGTGTGAGAGAGAGAAGCCGTGCGAACCAATGGGGCGCGCGCGTTGTGCTGATCTCGTCAACACCCCTCGCTCATATTTAAGCGCGGCGAGACGGGGGGACACGCGCATTCGACTCTGGTCTCGCGTGCGTGTTGTGTGAAATCATGCCTCCCCAACCGTCTGGCAAAGCCGTCAAGAAGGCCGGCAAGGCGCAGAAGAATGTGCGCGCCACGGACAAGAAGAAGAAGAAGCGCCGCAGGAAGGAGAGCTTCTCCATCTACATCTATAAGGTGCTGAAGCAGGTGCACCCCGACACTGGTGTCTCCAGCAAGGCCATGTCCATCATGAACAGCTTCGTGAACGACATCTTCGAGCGTATCGCCGCCGAGTCGTCACGCCTTGCTCACTACAACAAGCGCTCGACCATCACGAGCCGGGAGATCCAGACCGCGGTGCGCCTGCTGCTGCCCGGAGAGCTGGCCAAGCACGCGGTGTCCGAGGGTACAAAAGCCGTCACCAAGTACACCAGCTCCAAGTAGGCGTGCGTCGTGGGCCACAGCGAGCAACGACAAATCAACGGCTCTTCTCAGAGCCACCCAAATTGTCTGCGTCGGCATAGGGGTTGTGCTGAGAGATTCGGCTCCGAATCCATCCTCTTCTCTCTGTTGAACACCGCTAGCAGGAGCGTTGGTGTGCCGCGCTCGACGTGTGTGCTCGGGGAGGTTGAACAGGTAAATTAGAGAAGACCGAGTGCGCGGAGAAAAGTGCCACAAGTACGGTAATGGAGGGAAAACAAAACCAGGAGCGTGGTAATTAAAAAAAAAAAAAAAAAACAGGGGGAAGGTGGCCGCTTCTCTCAAAAAAAGGTAACATGAACTCGAGTGTGTTCAGCTCTTGGGAAATGATAGAATAGGAAACTCGCGTCAGCGCTTGCCCGAGCAACTCCGACATGTCGGGCCAAATATGAAGGGGTATACACGGTATGCAGTGCATGCGGAGAGAAGGAAACTGCCGAACACTTGATAATGCTATGTAAAGGGCTTCACCTTATAGTTTAGAATGATGGCGCAGAGTTTTTCAAAAGCACCGGGGTTTAGAGACGGGGGAGGGCAAAATAGACTTTAGGCGGGTAGAATTAACTAGAAGGTGGTTATCTTATTGGTGGCTAAAGTCAAGGCAAGAGTGAAAACTAAACCATTCACTGCAAAGCACCGCGGTCCTATACTTCACTATTTAAAGAGAGAAAAAAAACAAGATAAATGTAGCTGTTTGTTAGGTCAGCATTATGGCTAGGTGGTGATAGCTGCCGCCCGATGTGAAGGGTACAGCCACATTCATCAGACAGCGCAGAGTTCCTTCTCTGCCACGCCATTCATTTGTTTACGAAATTGGGGCATTTATTTCTTGAGAGCGCAGGGCAGGCCCGTTTCGAGACTGTAGGAGGAGTGAATGTAGCTTAAAGTGCGTGGCGCGGTGAAAAATGTGCGGAAGCATTGATGCAAGAAAAGATAGGGGAGAAATATATAGACGCATGTGACAATAGCTGTAGAAGCAGAAAAGCGTGGCGGCGGACTGCATGCTAATTATTGTCCGAAAGCAAAGTATCGACAGCCCGAGTGAAGGAAAAAACAAAACTGTGCGTACGCATGACAGGGGTACCACGCAGGTGATTTATATAGTGCACAAAGAAGTACGAAATCCAGTAAAGAAAGGCGGTCGACACGAGGTATGGGCATTTCCCGTTTTCGCACCGAGTGCTCCGTTTGCGCGTCGCCGAAAGAAACATAGCCAGGCCGGCCAGCAAACGACACTGCTCGGCTTGACGTTTACATAATCACACGGTGTAGCGGAACACTGTGTTCTCTTCGAAAGAACAAATGCGCCTGTGCTAGGCACAAATGAGTGGTACGTTCCATTCGGAATGTGGTGGGAAACTTACCTTAAATGAATGAGCGGACGCACCGTTTATTTCCGCTTTGTTTTAGATTACTGACTATGTTCGGCGGGTCGACAGTGCATTTGTATGAAGCTTTCAAGCGCGATCATTTTGTAATTTCGCATCGTGCGTCCCTGCCACAAGTTCGGGGAAGGAATACTTTCAATATGGGAACCCTCATGATTGTGAAAGATGAAACTGCGACTACTTAAACACACTTGCACCACAGAAATGGCACGCGCAGTTTGGTATTGGGGCACGTGAGAAGGGAATACAATAGATGGGCATTGGCGCGCATCTTTTTTTCTTATTGATATGATATGTAAGGAGATGTCGGCGCACCATTATGGCGCCGGCTACTCCTTGGCCGTTGAGTTAAACTTGAACACGTATCTTGAAGCAAAACGTACAAAGCAGTGCATGGAAAGTAGAAAACTCGGGCAGAGATATGCAAAGACACACTTACACTTATACGCACATATAAGAACACAATGGTAAGTAAATGTTCGAAAGTCAATGAATGAAGTCTCTGATATAATGTCCCTCGATAATATTCGGTCCACCAGCACAAAACAGTAGAGCACACGTCTGGTCCGTATAAAGATGCATTCGCTCGTGTGTACATAATTGTCGACACGTCATTCATTTCACAACACACACATGATGAGAGTCACGTGATACTGTACATAATAAGTACATTTGTTACAAATGAAAGTTCGTTATTTCTTAATACTTATCAGCAATCCCGCTGTCTTGTAAAGAACGTGTTGATGCTTTTAAAGCGTGCGACTGTAAAACTCGAGTAGGCCACGGACCCAGAAGTTTCTTCATGTTAAACGGTCTGCGGTCTAATGCCAACTGTTCGGACTTAAGACGGCGTCTCGTGATGTGGACAGTCTACGAGAAGGTGACATACGTCTTCATCTATCAATCCGCATTCGCATTCGGGACTTTCAGCTCTGCCGTGTCTGTGCAAAGAAAAAAAAAAAAAACAAATGTTTTTGTGTATGCCGTGCCTAGCCTCAATCGGTCAATTAGAGTTTCCGATATTCTATCTAATGCCAGCGTAATTTTTAATTCAATAAATGGATCGATGTGGTATAAATCGCACCTCTTTGTACTTTGGTCAAACCAAGCAGTTTTGCTCATTCTGAAAGTTGTATTCTTTATAATACTACGCAATTCACTTTTTTCGAAATATTGGTTGCCACGATGTGTAGACCTACTTTGTGTGCTCTGGACGGCTCTGGAAGGCCAACTGCAAATCTTCTTTGCACAGCTGATGCCGTCCGGATAGTCGTTGATAGATTACTTAACAGGTTGTCAGCCTCCGAAGGTATTATGTAAGCGAAAGTACGCATGCGTAAAACATGCAGCGAACGAACACTCTTCCAACGCTGTAAAGAAGAAAGAATGCATAAAGGGTGGTGCATTTTACGCTCCAATCTCGTCCTATGTAAGGCGCTTTAGAGTTAGGGCTGTTTTGCCTGTAATTGCGTGACCCTTGCAGGGTTCCTCACAGTGCAACCGTGCACTTGAAACGGGCAGGTGTTGAACCACCCCGCAAGGAGATGGGGAAACTTCGCTGCGACCGGACCGCTTGACAGTCCGTGTTTACGGGAGGAGAGGCGCGCCCGAGAGGAGGTGCGCTCTCACTCTCTGCCGTCCCCGTGAATGCTGAAATGAGCGCGGTCGCGTTGCGTGGCTTCGGTGAAACTGCCGTATCGCGATATGTAGTGGAGCTGCCACAGTAAAATTTGAGACACGCGTAGCCAGCCAAAGGTGCTGTTACTTTGCCGAATTTCACGTGCCGGCGTCCACAACAACGCGAGCACGCTTTGTTTAGAAATTTCCGGCCATGAGGCCGTGCCCGGACCGCGTGTGTTAGTCCCTTGGTTTGGCGACAAGGATGGCGTCAAAGTGACGCCGTGAAACGGGTTTCGTGCGTGCAAATGAGGCATTGATGTGATTAGAGAGAAAGCGAGAACATAGAAAAGAAAAAAAAAAGAGGGGGGGGGGGCACACGCCGGGGACGAGTAGTCGCAAAGTGTTAAGTGTGCAGTTTATTTACGTGCGGCACACAGGTGAGCTGTTGCAGCTGTGAGTTTTGACAAATATTGCGTGTGTCATGTTCAGTGGACACGATGAAACGTTTTTTAGCGAACGCGTTGTATCCGCTGGGCTTGTACGTACGCGTACATGAATTGTCGCTTACTCGGTTTGATGTCTCCTTGCCGCTGGGGCAGCTGATACGACTGATACGCCATTTTGCAGCAGTGAAGGGTGCGTGAATGAATGGGCAAGAAACTTAGCAACAGTAACGAGAAAAGAATTAAAAACAAACAAACAAACGAAAGCATGTTTGCCGTGTATATTCAATCTTGTAGTGCAGAAAAATAGTCAGTGCAGCAACCTGCGCGGCCAACGCGCTCCTCGCGAAGAAAAGAGGGAGAGAGAGACGAGCTGGCCGCCGACCAACCGGCGTGCGCCGTTCGCCTTCCTCCTCAGTCTCGCGGGCCGGCGCCGACACCGCGACTCGATCGTGTCGAGCATTCGCTTTCGATTCGCTCGCAGGATTTCAAGCTGGACGGTTGTGCCCTCGCGATCTCCGACTTCAGCGTAGCTCCCGCCGACTGGTTCGCCCTCCGCGGTCTCCTGATGCCGTGTAGCTCTCGCATTGTGGCACCCCGCCCTTGGACTGCTTCGACCGGATCCCCACTTTCCTATCTCCTTCTTTTTCCTCTCGTTGGCTGTCTTCTTCTGCTTCTACTTTCCTTCTATCCTTTTTATCCCTCCTTAACCCCACCCCTATAAGGCACTGCGCCGTGTCGCCTGAAGGCAGACAGAAATTAGGTGCCTTTTTCCTCTTCATTGTAACCACTACCACCACCACCATTCGCTTTCCGGGCGCGTTTCGAAGCAGAAGCAGAAACTTCGGAAGCCGTCATGTCTGGCCGTGGCAAAGGTGGCAAAGGGCTGGGGAAGGGTGGCGCCAAGCGTCATCGAAAGGTGTTGCGTGACAACATCCAGGGCATAACCAAGCCGGCCATCCGTCGTCTGGCGCGCCGTGGCGGTGTCAAGCGCATCTCTGGCCTCATCTACGAGGAAACTCGCGGCGTTCTCAAGGTGTTCCTCGAGAACGTGATCCGCGATGCCGTCACTTACACCGAGCACGCCAAAAGGAAGACCGTGACAGCCATGGACGTCGTGTACGCCCTCAAGCGTCAGGGCCGCACCCTGTACGGATTCGGAGGCTAAGAAGCCAGCGGCGTCGCCTGCAGCCAGCCAACGAGAACACAACAGCCCTCTTCAGGGCTACCCACTTGATGCTTCGGCAGTGTGATCCCAGCGGTTCGCCATACCCGTCCGTCCCTCTTTGCAATATCATTGCGTCATCGCTCAGGTGAGCAGCACCTCGTGTAGTAGTAGCTTGATCGCGCTGGGTACTTGTCACGTTCACCGCATTTCGTTCGCGTCGTCGTCTTTCTCCTGGGTCTGCATGCACGAATCAATCGCCGCATCTGCGAGTTCTTCCTCTCCTTCCTGCAAGCCAAGCTGCTAAAACGGGCCCGTCAAGCGAACGTCGCCTAGTTACCTTATCGCGCGAAGGAAGAAGCCGAGCGCAGCGTTCTACCCTGGTCACTGCATTCTTGGAGACACGACTATGCTCAGGAAGCACGAACTCGCTTTTTTCTTTGGAATGCCCACTACACGATCGCGTCACGTTGTGTCAAAATAAATAAAAACGCACTATGTTCTACCGTGGGGCACCCAGACGAAGAAGGGATGTGTACTTACAAATGAAAAAATTGATTGTGACAGGTTGGTCGTGTTTACCGCGCCCGCTGTGCACTCAGAAGTGCCCCATTCAATAACACATTGTGTACATTGTCACGCCTAATAATTTTTGTTTGTTTTTTTTTTTTCACACCTGGCGCTGCCGAGCTGCAAAATACAAAAAAAAAAAAGAAAGAAAAGTGGAAGGGGATGTTTAAACAGAATTTCTGCGCAAGTCAGAAGCAAGTACACAATAAGCGCTGCCCATGCAGCGTGCTGAGGGAAGCTGCACTTGATAGAAGTGGCACTCATGTACTGTACTGGTGCTGCGAACACTGCAGTTGTGAAAGCTTTACTTGGACGGACAGCTACGCAACAAGTGTTTCCATTTCGCCGGCAGAGGTGGTCACTCTAGGGAGGCTGGCTTCGCCGCCCACGCGAGAGGGGGGGGGGGGGGGGGACTAGCCCATGATGTAAACGCGAGAGGTTCGAGCGCGGGAAATTCGAAAGCAAGGCGCGCTCGCGTGAGCCTGCCGTCAGATGGCGACACCAACCCACGAGCATTGCATTTTCAAGTGCACCCTTGGTTTCCCACCCACCTCCGCACAGGACGAGGCGTGTCGAATGTGTAACCAAGGCGCACGACAGTGGTTCTGCTCAGGCAAAGCCTACCTATAACAAAAATTGTTCTCCATGTGTGTACCTTCATTTTCTCGTGAAAATGTGAAAGAGGAGTGAATGGGGCTTTTTGAGGCGCGTGTTGATCTTCGTTTCTATTATGATTATTATTTTTCACCCTTTCATTGAGTCCATTTCCTGCTTTTTGTGCCACATATTTAGCACTTAGAGGTTGGGGGGGGGGGGGGATTGCTGATGTGTAAGATGGAAAAGAAGAGGAAAGTGAGCCCCGAAACTGTCTGCATCAGGATGCGACACCTCAGCGGTAGCTCACAAGGGATGGGGGGTGAGGGGGGATTAAAAGGGTGGGAATAAAAGTGTAGAGAAAGAGACATGAGGGAAGCCAGAGTGAGACGACATATCGAGGGAATAGGAGTAAAAATGAAACAAAACATTCGAACGCAAACACCCCGTACATCCAACCGCCATTGAGCGCACCTAGTAGTTTGGCAAGTATGTATGAGTGATTCTTAAGAGGGAAAGGAAGATAAAATTGAGTCCCGTTACTGTCTGCGATTGAGCAAGTAGGCGCGCTCAGTGGCAGTTGGATGTACGGGGTGTTTGTGTTAGAATGTTTTGTTGCGTTTTACTCCTTGTCGTTGCGCGGACGTGTATGCATATACCAACACTGCCGGTGGTCTCTCGTCGTCTTCGCCCATCTACGTAATGGTCGCAAATAAGCGACAACGCAAGGAGCAAGTTTTTTTGGCGTGGCAGTGCGCATTTGCCCTCGGTGATGCGAGGCGCTCTAGTGCGATGCGCGCTGTTGGCGTGAATGGTGGCGTCTCGCACTCCGTCGCGCCGCTTCGGGAAGCGACGAGCTACAGCGTCGATTGATGTGTTGCCTGGAAGGCGAAAGAAATGCGCAGCAGGCTGTATTGTACAGCGGTAGTGGTTTCGTTTCGGTGTACCTCTTTGCAGCCGCGAACTGCACGGTTGCCCGAAAATGAGCGCCAGCCAGCATCCTGGCGTACGCTTCCGCGCTCGCACGCGGACGGGTTCTCACGCTTCGGCCAATGGGAGGGAGAGAGATGGGTCGTGCGGCGAAGCCGCTTTTGCCGATCTCCGGCAGGAGCGCAGTTTCGCTCCGTCAGTCGAGGTGATCGGACGCACGCAGCATGGCCCGAACTAAACAAACCGCGCGCAAGAGTACTGGAGGCAAGGCTCCGCGTAAGCAGCTTGCTACCAAGGCTGCTCGCAAGAGTGCCCCTGCCACAGGCGGGGTGAAGAAACCTCACCGTTACAGGCCTGGAACCGTGGCCCTGCGTGAAATTCGCCGATACCAGAAGTCGACCGAACTGCTGATCCGCAAGCTTCCCTTTCAGCGCCTGGTGCGGGAAATCGCTCAGGACTTCAAGACGGACCTCCGTTTCCAGAGTTCTGCCGTGATGGCCCTACAGGAAGCTAGCGAGGCCTACCTCGTTGGTCTTTTCGAAGACACCAACCTGTGCGCCATCCACGCTAAGCGCGTCACCATCATGCCAAAGGACATCCAGCTGGCTCGGCGCATTCGCGGTGAGCGCGCCTAAGTTGGGCTGCTCCCTGCGCTTCGGTCGACAGGCAAGCAACAACAAACGGTCCTTCTCAGGACCACCAACGTGTCTGCTTTGGCTACGAGACCACTCCAGGCCACGTACTCCGGCCGCACCCTCTTTTGCTGTCATGTTTTGTACGTACGTGGCTGCCGTTGTCTAGCGCGCGGAAGAACGGAACGTCGGCGCGTCGTTATTACGAAGAAATGGCTCAGCTTTGACAAATTCAAGGTAAAAGTGTGTATCATTATGAGTAGACAGAGAAAAGGTAGGCTAGCTTCAGTCGGTGTGTGTGCAGCAGCCGTGCTGCGACCCTGTGGTGTGTCAATTTCATTTATGTGTTTACCTTTTTGCCCGCCGCTTGTAAGGTGTTTTTGAGGGCTTCTGTTTGCGTAACGCCATGGTGACTTGGGCTGCTGGACCCCGGCGCAACTTTTGGGTGCACTCGTAGGAGGTGATGAAGTTTTACCGAGAGACGAAATAAACAATTGTATCGGGCCAGTTGGTAAGGATCCATCTCGCTAGGAAGCGCAGCCACTATTACACAGACCTCACAACACAAGCGCTTAACTTCAACTGAACTTTCATTGCAAACGTCAGAGTTTATAAAGGGGGTGAACAGAGAAAAAGAATAGTAAAAGGTAGACAACAAAAAGCACACGTGCCAGTCCCGCACATTACTGTCTGTTATTCTCTATCACCCCATCCAAAAAACAGTTCTTTCCGCGTGAGCGCGATAGAGAGTGCACTAACACACTCGAAATCATCGCGTGTCATTTCCTTTCATTTCTTTTGAAGCTGAACAAGTTTTTGTGCCATATTCTGGACAATTTTTTTTTTTTTTGCAATAAACGTTTAGTTGAAGTTAAGCGCTTGTGTTGTGTGTTCTGTGTAATAGTGGCTGCGCTGCCTAGCAAGATAGACGAAATAAATTGTGTTAGAAGCACCAAATGGAATGCGCTAACGGCGGGTTCTCTCTCTCTCTCTCTCTTTTTTTTTTTACCTTACGTTTGTTTTTCTATTCAAAGGTATTAAATTTACTCTGTCCCTGTGCTGACCCGTTCAGGTGTCATCGTAAGGATAGACGGTTACGTGTGGAGCTTTTTTTTTTTTTTTTTTTAATGAGAAATGACAACGCTTACATGCTCTTTTCTGTCTTTTTCGGTGCCGAGCTGCGTGATTTGGTTGTCTCTTTGCAGCATTTGGCGTCGCGCACTTGTGGCTAACTGATGTCGCGAGGAAATATATATAAAGTATAGAAAAACAAACACGCTTGAGGGTACGAACAGAGCCATCGTGACTGCGAAGCGAAACACGGCCGCGTCACCTGTTTGGGTGGTCCTTAGAAGGACCGTTTGGGGAATGCGGCGAGCGCGCGGAAGGGGTGCTCGCTTACGCCTTCTTCTCCGTCTTCTTTGGAAGAAGCACGGCTTGAATGTTGGGCAACACACTGCCCTGCGCGATGGTGACGCCGGAAAGCAGTTTGTTCAGCTCCTCGTCGTTGCGGATGGCGAGCTGCAAGTGACGGGGGATGATCCGGGTCTTCTTGTTGTCACGAGCGGCGTTGCCCGCCAGCTCGAGCACCTCGGCGGCCAGGTACTCGAGTACGGCAGCCAGGTAGACCGGAGCGCCAGCTCCGACGCGCTCGGCGTAGTTTCCCTTGCGTAGGAGGCGGTGAATACGGCCCACGGGGAACTGAAGCCCCGCGCGGCTAGAACGGGTCTTGCTCTTGCCTTTCGCCTTGCCGCCCTTGCCACGTCCGGACATGGTGTTGCTTTTCGCTTGGTACGACGCCGGTTGCCGAAAACAAGAAAGCTGCTGCCTTCTGAGATGAGAGCCGTGCTCGAATGGTGGTGGTAGTGATTAGAATGAAGAGGAAAAAGGCACCTAATTTCTGTCTGCCTTCAGGCGACACGGCGCAGTGCCTTATAGGGGTGGGGGGAAGGAGGGATAAAAAGAATAGAAGGAAAGTAGAAGCAGAAGAAGACAGCCAACGAGAGGAAAAAAGAAGGAGATAGGAAAGTGGGGATCCGGTCGAAGAAGTCCAAGGGCGGGGTGCCACAATGCGAGAGCTACACGGCGTCAGGAGACCGCGGAGGGCGAACCAGTCGGCGGGAGCTACGCTGAAGTCGGAGATCGCGAGGGCACAACCGTCCAGCTTGAAATCCTGCGAGCGAATCCTCGAATCCGAATGGTTTCCGTTGCCACCATCGCGCGCCGCCGCTCGCGGGGAACGGATGAGAGTGTGAGAGAGAGAAGCCGTGCGAACCAATGGGGCGCGCGCGTTGTGCTGATCTCGTCAACACCCCTCGCTCATATTTAAGCGCGGCGAGACGGGGGGACACGCGCATTCGACTCTGGTCTCGCGTGCGTGTTGTGTGAAATCATGCCTCCCCAACCGTCTGGCAAAGCCGTCAAGAAGGCCGGCAAGGCGCAGAAGAATGTGCGCGCCACGGACAAGAAGAAGAAGAAGCGCCGCAGGAAGGAGAGCTTCTCCATCTACATCTATAAGGTGCTGAAGCAGGTGCACCCCGACACTGGTGTCTCCAGCAAGGCCATGTCCATCATGAACAGCTTCGTGAACGACATCTTCGAGCGTATCGCCGCCGAGTCGTCACGCCTTGCTCACTACAACAAGCGCTCGACCATCACGAGCCGGGAGATCCAGACCGCGGTGCGCCTGCTGCTGCCCGGAGAGCTGGCCAAGCACGCGGTGTCCGAGGGTACAAAAGCCGTCACCAAGTACACCAGCTCCAAGTAGGCGTGCGTCGTGGGCCACAGCGAGCAACGACAAATCAACGGCTCTTCTCAGAGCCACCCAAATTGTCTGCGTCGGCATAGGGGTTGTGCTGAGAGATTCGGCTCCGAATCCATCCTCTTCTCTCTGTTGAACACCGCTAGCAGGAGCGTTGGTGTGCCGCGCTCGACGTGTGTGCTCGGGGAGGTTGAACAGGTAAATTAGAGAAGACCGAGTGCGCGGAGAAAAGTGCCACAAGTACGGTAATGGAGGGAAAACAAAACCAGGAGCATGGTAATTAAAAAAAAAAAAAAAACAGGGGGAAGGTGGCCGCTTCTCTCAAAAAAAGGTAACATGAACTCGAGTGTGTTCAGCTCTTGGGAAATGATAGAATAGGAAACTCGCGTCAGCGCTTGCCCGAGCAACTCCGACATGTCGGGCCAAATATGAAGGGGTATACACGGTATGCAGTGCATGCGGAGAGAAGGAAACTGCCGAACACTTGATAATGCTATGTAAAGGGCTTCACCTTATAGTTTAGAATGATGGCGCAGAGTTTTTCAAAAGCACCGGGGTTTAGAGACGGGGGAGGGCAAAATAGACTTTAGGCGGGTAGAATTAACTAGAAGGTGGTTATCTTATTGGTGGCTAAAGTCAAGGCAAGAGTGAAAACTAAACCATTCACTGCAAAGCACCGCGGTCCTATACTTCACTATTTAAAGAGAGAAAAAAAACAAGATAAATGTAGCTGTTTGTTAGGTCAGCATTATGGCTAGGTGGTGATAGCTGCCGCCCGATGTGAAGGGTACAGCCACATTCATCAGACAGCGCAGAGTTCCTTCTCTGCCACGCCATTCATTTGTTTACGAAATTGGGGCATTTATTTCTTGAGAGCGCAGGGCAGGCCCGTTTCGAGACTGTAGGAGGAGTGAATGTAGCTTAAAGTGCGTGGCGCGGTGAAAAATGTGCGGAAGCATTGATGCAAGAAAAGATAGGGGAGAAATATATAGACGCATGTGACAATAGCTGTAGAAGCAGAAAAGCGTGGCGGCGGACTGCATGCTAATTATTGTCCGAAAGCAAAGTATCGACAGCCCGAGTGAAGGAAAAAACAAAACTGTGCGTACGCATGACAGGGGTACCACGCAGGTGATTTATATAGTGCACAAAGAAGTACGAAATCCAGTAAAGAAAGGCGGTCGACACGAGGTATGGGCATTTCCCGTTTTCGCACCGAGTGCTCCGTTTGCGCGTCGCCGAAAGAAACATAGCCAGGCCGGCCAGCAAACGACACTGCTCGGCTTGACGTTTACATAATCACACGGTGTAGCGGAACACTGTGTTCTCTTCGAAAGAACAAATGCGCCTGTGCTAGGCACAAATGAGTGGTACGTTCCATTCGGAATGTGGTGGGAAACTTACCTTAAATGAATGAGCGGACGCACCGTTTATTTCCGCTTTGTTTTAGATTACTGACTATGTTCGGCGGGTCGACAGTGCATTTGTATGAAGCTTTCAAGCGCGATCATTTTGTAATTTCGCATCGTGCGTCCCTGCCACAAGTTCGGGGAAGGAATACTTTCAATATGGGAACCCTCATGATTGTGAAAGATGAAACTGCGACTACTTAAACACACTTGCACCACAGAAATGGCACGCGCAGTTTGGTATTGGGGCACGTGAGAAGGGAATACAATAGATGGGCATTGGCGCGCATCTTTTTTTCTTATTGATATGATATGTAAGGAGATGTCGGCGCACCATTATGGCGCCGGCTACTCCTTGGCCGTTGAGTTAAACTTGAACACGTATCTTGAAGCAAAACGTACAAAGCAGTGCATGGAAAGTAGAAAACTCGGGCAGAGATATGCAAAGACACACTTACACTTATACGCACATATCAGAACACAATGGTAAGTAAATGTTCGAAAGTCAATGAATGAAGTCTCTGATATAATGTCCCTCGATAATATTCGGTCCACCAGCACAAAACAGTAGAGCACACGTCTGGTCCGTATAAAGATGCATTCGCTCGTGTGTACATAATTGTCGACACGTCATTCATTTCACAACACACACATGATGAGAGTCACGTGATACTGTACATAATAAGTACATTTGTTACAAATGAAAGTTCGTTATTTCTTAATACTTATCAGCAATCCCGCTGTCTTGTAAAGAACGTGTTGATGCTTTTAAAGCGTGCGACTGTAAAACTCGAGTAGGCCACGGACCCAGAAGTTTCTTCATGTTAAACGGTCTGCGGTCTAATGCCAACTGTTCGGACTTAAGACGGCGTCTCGTGATGTGGACAGTCTACGAGAAGGTGACATACGTCTTCATCTATCAATCCGCATTCGCATTCGGGACTTTCAGCTCTGCCGTGTCTGTGCAAAGAAAAAAAAAAAACAAATGTTTTTGTGTATGCCGTGCCTAGCCTCAATCGGTCAATTAGAGTTTCCGATATTCTATCTAATGCCAGCGTAATTTTTAATTCAATAAATGGATCGATGTGGTATAAATCGCACCTCTTTGTACTTTGGTCAAACCAAGCAGTTTTGCTCATTCTGAAAGTTGTATTCTTTATAATACTACGCAATTCACTTTTTTCGAAATATTGGTTGCCACGATGTGTAGACCTACTTTGTGTGCTCTGGACGGCTCTGGAAGGCCAACTGCAAATCTTCTTTGCACAGCTGATGCCGTCCGGATAGTCGTTGATAGATTACTTAACAGGTTGTCAGCCTCCGAAGGTATTATGTAAGCGAAAGTACGCATGCGTAAAACATGCAGCGAACGAACACTCTTCCAACGCTGTAAAGAAGAAAGAATGCATAAAGGGTGGTGCATTTTACGCTCCAATCTCGTCCTATGTAAGGCGCTTTAGAGTTAGGGCTGTTTTGCCTGTAATTGCGTGACCCTTGCAGGGTTCCTCACAGTGCAACCGTGCACTTGAAACGGGCAGGTGTTGAACCACCCCGCAAGGAGATGGGGAAACTTCGCTGCGACCGGACCGCTTGACAGTCCGTGTTTACGGGAGGAGAGGCGCGCCCGAGAGGAGGTGCGCTCTCACTCTCTGCCGTCCCCGTGAATGCTGAAATGAGCGCGGTCGCGTTGCGTGGCTTCGGTGAAACTGCCGTATCGCGATATGTAGTGGAGCTGCCACAGTAAAATTTGAGACACGCGTAGCCAGCCAAAGGTGCTGTTACTTTGCCGAATTTCACGTGCCGGCGTCCACAACAACGCGAGCACGCTTTGTTTAGAAATTTCCGGCCATGAGGCCGTGCCCGGACCGCGTGTGTTAGTCCCTTGGTTTGGCGACAAGGATGGCGTCAAAGTGACGCCGTGAAACGGGTTTCGTGCGTGCAAATGAGGCATTGATGTGATTAGAGAGAAAGCGAGAACATAGAAAAGAAAAAAAAAAAGAGGGGGGGGGGGGGGGCACACGCCGGGGACGAGTAGTCGCAAAGTGTTAAGTGTGCAGTTTATTTACGTGCGGCACACAGGTGAGCTGTTGCAGCTGTGAGTTTTGACAAATATTGCGTGTGTCATGTTCAGTGGACACGATGAAACGTTTTTTAGCGAACGCGTTGTATCCGCTGGGCTTGTACGTACGCGTACATGAATTGTCGCTTACTCGGTTTGATGTCTCCTTGCCGCTGGGGCAGCTGATACGACTGATACGCCATTTTGCAGCAGTGAAGGGTGCGTGAATGAATGGGCAAGAAACTTAGCAACAGTAACGAGAAAAGAATTAAAAACAAACAAACAAACGAAAGCATGTTTGCCGTGTATATTCAATCTTGTAGTGCAGAAAAATAGTCAGTGCAGCAACCTGCGCGGCCAACGCGCTCCTCGCGAAGAAAAGAGGGAGAGAGAGACGAGCTGGCCGCCGACCAACCGGCGTGCGCCGTTCGCCTTCCTCCTCAGTCTCGCGGGCCGGCGCCGACACCGCGACTCGATCGTGTCGAGCATTCGCTGATTCGCTCGCAGGATTTCAAGCTGGACGGTTGTGCCCTCGCGATCTCCGACTTCAGCGTAGCTCCCGCCGACTGGTTCGCCCTCCGCGGTCTCCTGACGCCGTGTAGCTCTCGCATTGTGGCACCCCGCCCTTGGACTGCTTCGACCGGATCCCCACTTTCCTATCTCCTTCTTTTTTCCTCTCGTTGGCTGTCTTCTTCTGCTTCTACTTTCCTTCTATTCTTTTATCCCTCCTTCCCCCCACCCCTATAAGGCACTGCGCCGTGTCGCCTGAAGGCAGACAGAAATTAGGTGCCTTTTTCCTCTTCATTGTAACCACTACCACCACCATTCGCTTTCCGGGCGCGTTTCGAAGCAGAAGCAGAAACTTCGGAAGCCGTCATGTCTGGCCGTGGCAAAGGTGGCAAAGGGCTGGGGAAGGGTGGCGCCAAGCGTCATCGAAAGGTGTTGCGTGACAACATCCAGGGCATAACCAAGCCGGCCATCCGTCGTCTGGCGCGCCGTGGCGGTGTCAAGCGCATCTCTGGCCTCATCTACGAGGAAACTCGCGGCGTTCTCAAGGTGTTCCTCGAGAACGTGATCCGCGATGCCGTCACTTACACCGAGCACGCCAAAAGGAAGACCGTGACAGCCATGGACGTCGTGTACGCCCTCAAGCGTCAGGGCCGCACCCTGTACGGATTCGGAGGCTAAGAAGCCAGCGGCGTCGCCTGCAGCCAGCCAACGAGAACACAACAGCCCTCTTCAGGGCTACCCACTTGATGCTTCGGCAGTGTGATCCCAGCGGTTCGCCATACCCGTCCGTCCCTCTTTGCAATATCATTGCGTCATCGCTCAGGTGAGCAGCACCTCGTGTAGTAGTAGCTTGATCGCGCTGGGTACTTGTCACGTTCACCGCATTTCGTTCGCGTCGTCGTCTTTCTCCTGGGTCTGCATGCACGAATCAATCGCCGCATCTGCGAGTTCTTCCTCTCCTTCCTGCAAGCCAAGCTGCTAAAACGGGCCCGTCAAGCGAACGTCGCCTAGTTACCTTATCGCGCGAAGGAAGAAGCCGAGCGCAGCGTTCTACCCTGGTCACTGCATTCTTGGAGACACGACTATGCTCAGGAAGCACGAACTCGCTTTTTTCTTTGGAATGCCCACTACACGATCGCGTCACGTTGTGTCAAAATAAATAAAAACGCACTATGTTCTACCGTGGGGCACCCAGACGAAGAAGGGATGTGTACTTACAAATGAAAAAATTGATTGTGACAGGTTGGTCGTGTTTACCGCGCCCGCTGTGCACTCAGAAGTGCCCCATTCAATAACACATTGTGTACATTGTCACGCCTAATAATTTTTGTTTGTTTTTTTTTCACACCTGGCGCTGCCGAGCTGCAAAATACAAAAAAAAAGAAAGAAAAGCGGAAGGGGATGTTTAAACAGAATTTCTGCGCAAGTCAGAAGCAAGTACACAATAAGCGCTGCCCATGCAGCGTGCTGAGGGAAGCTGCACTTGATAGAAGTGGCACTCATGTACTGTACTGGTGCTGCGAACACTGCAGTTGTGAAAGCTTTACTTGGACGGACAGCTACGCAACAAGTGTTTCCATTTCGCCGGCAGAGGTGGTCACTCTAGGGAGGCTGGCTTCGCCGCCCACGCGAGAGGGGGGGGGGGGGGACTAGCCCATGATGTAAACGCGAGAGGTTCGAGCGCGGGAAATTCGAAAGCAAGGCGCGCTCGCGTGAGCCTGCCGTCAGATGGCGACACCAACCCACGAGCATTGCATTTTCAAGTGCACCCTTGGTTTCCCACCCACCTCCGCACAGGACGAGGCGTGTCGAATGTGTAACCAAGGCGCACGACAGTGGTTCTGCTCAGGCAAAGCCTACCTATAACAAAAATTGTTCTCCATGTGTGTACCTTCATTTTCTCGTGAAAATGTGAAAGAGGAGTGAATGGGGCTTTTTGAGGCGCGTGTTGATCTTCGTTTCTATTATGATTATTATTTTTCACCCTTTCATTGAGTCCATTTCCTGCTTTTTGTGCCACATATTTAGCACTTAGAGGTTGGGGGGGGGGGGGGGGGATTGCTGATGTGTAAGATGGAAAAGAAGAGGAAAGTGAGCCCCGAAACTGTCTGCATCAGGATGCGACACCTCAGCGGTAGCTCACAAGGGATGGGGGGTGAGGGGGGATTAAAAGGGTGGGAATAAAAGTGTAGAGAAAGAGACATGAGGGAAGCCAGAGTGAGACGACATATCGAGGGAATAGGAGTAAAAATGAAACAAAACATTCGAACGCAAACACCCCGTACATCCAACCGCCATTGAGCGCACCTAGTAGTTTGGCAAGTATGTATGAGTGATTCTTAAGAGGGAAAGGAAGATAAAATTGAGTCCCGTTACTGTCTGCGATTGAGCAAGTAGGCGCGCTCAGTGGCAGTTGGATGTACGGGGTGTTTGTGTTAGAATGTTTTGTTGCGTTTTACTCCTTGTCGTTGCGCGGACGTGTATGCATATACCAACACTGCCGGTGGTCTCTCGTCGTCTTCGCCCATCTACGTAATGGTCGCAAATAAGCGACAACGCAAGGAGCAAGTTTTTTTGGCGTGGCAGTGCGCATTTGCCCTCGGTGATGCGAGGCGCTCTAGTGCGATGCGCGCTGTTGGCGTGAATGGTGGCGTCTCGCACTCCGTCGCGCCGCTTCGGGAAGCGACGAGCTACAGCGTCGATTGATGTGTTGCCTGGAAGGCGAAAGAAATGCGCAGCAGGCTGTATTGTACAGCGGTAGTGGTTTCGTTTCGGTGTACCTCTTTGCAGCCGCGAACTGCACGGTTGCCCGAAAATGAGCGCCAGCCAGCATCCTGGCGTACGCTTCCGCGCTCGCACGCGGACGGGTTCTCACGCTTCGGCCAATGGGAGGGAGAGAGATGGGTCGTGCGGCGAAGCCGCTTTTGCCGATCTCCGGCAGGAGCGCAGTTTCGCTCCGTCAGTCGAGGTGATCGGACGCACGCAGCATGGCCCGAACTAAACAAACCGCGCGCAAGAGTACTGGAGGCAAGGCTCCGCGTAAGCAGCTTGCTACCAAGGCTGCTCGCAAGAGTGCCCCTGCCACAGGCGGGGTGAAGAAACCTCACCGTTACAGGCCTGGAACCGTGGCCCTGCGTGAAATTCGCCGATACCAGAAGTCGACCGAACTGCTGATCCGCAAGCTTCCCTTTCAGCGCCTGGTGCGGGAAATCGCTCAGGACTTCAAGACGGACCTCCGTTTCCAGAGTTCTGCCGTGATGGCCCTACAGGAAGCTAGCGAGGCCTACCTCGTTGGTCTTTTCGAAGACACCAACCTGTGCGCCATCCACGCTAAGCGCGTCACCATCATGCCAAAGGACATCCAGCTGGCTCGGCGCATTCGCGGTGAGCGCGCCTAAGTTGGGCTGCTCCCTGCGCTTCGGTCGACAGGCAAGCAACAACAAACGGTCCTTCTCAGGACCACCAACGTGTCTGCTTTGGCTACGAGACCACTCCAGGCCACGTACTCCGGCCGCACCCTCTTTTGCTGTCATGTTTTGTACGTACGTGGCTGCCGTTGTCTAGCGCGCGGAAGAACGGAACGTCGGCGCGTCGTTATTACGAAGAAATGGCTCAGCTTTGACAAATTCAAGGTAAAAGTGTGTATCATTATGAGTAGACAGAGAAAAGGTAGGCTAGCTTCAGTCGGTGTGTGTGCAGCAGCCGTGCTGCGACCCTGTGGTGTGTCAATTTCATTTATGTGTTTACCTTTTTGCCCGCCGCTTGTAAGGTGTTTTTGAGGGCTTCTGTTTGCGTAACGCCATGGTGACTTGGGCTGCTGGACCCCGGCGCAACTTTTGGGTGCACTCGTAGGAGGTGATGAAGTTTTACCGAGAGACGAAATAAACAATTGTATCGGGCCAGTTGGTAAGGATCCATCTCGCTAGGAAGCGCAGCCACTATTACACAGACCTCACAACACAAGCGCTTAACTTCAACTGAACTTTCATTGCAAACGTCAGAGTTTATAAAGGGGGTGAACAGAGAAAAAGAATAGTAAAAGGTAGACAACAAAAAGCACACGTGCCAGTCCCGCACATTACTGTCTGTTATTCTCTATCACCCCATCCAAAAAACAGTTCTTTCCGCGTGAGCGCGATAGAGAGTGCACTAACACACTCGAAATCATCGCGTGTCATTTCCTTTCATTTCTTTTGAAGCTGAACAAGTTTTTGTGCCATATTCTGGACAATTTTTTTTTTTTTTTGCAATAAACGTTTAGTTGAAGTTAAGCGCTTGTGTTGTGTGTTCTGTGTAATAGTGGCTGCGCTGCCTAGCAAGATAGACGAAATAAATTGTGTTAGAAGCACCAAATGGAATGCGCTAACGGCGGGTTCTCTCTCTCTCTCTCTCTTTTTTTTTTTACCTTACGTTTGTTTTTCTATTCAAAGGTATTAAATTTACTCTGTCCCTGTGCTGACCCGTTCAGGTGTCATCGTAAGGATAGACGGTTACGTGTGGAGCTTTTTTTTTTTTTTTTTTAATGAGAAATGACAACGCTTACATGCTCTTTTCTGTCTTTTTCGGTGCCGAGCTGCGTGATTTGGTTGTCTCTTTGCAGCATTTGGCGTCGCGCACTTGTGGCTAACTGATGTCGCGAGGAAATATATATAAAGTATAGAAAAACAAACACGCTTGAGGGTACGAACAGAGCCATCGTGACTGCGAAGCGAAACACGGCCGCGTCACCTGTTTGGGTGGTCCTTAGAAGGACCGTTTGGGGAATGCGGCGAGCGCGCGGAAGGGGTGCTCGCTTACGCCTTCTTCTCCGTCTTCTTTGGAAGAAGCACGGCTTGAATGTTGGGCAACACACCGCCCTGCGCGATGGTGACGCCGGAAAGCAGTTTGTTCAGCTCCTCGTCGTTGCGGATGGCGAGCTGCAAGTGACGGGGGATGATCCGGGTCTTCTTGTTGTCACGAGCGGCGTTGCCCGCCAGCTCGAGCACCTCGGCGGCCAGGTACTCGAGTACGGCAGCCAGGTAGACCGGAGCGCCAGCTCCGACGCGCTCGGCGTAGTTTCCCTTGCGTAGGAGGCGGTGAATACGGCCCACGGGGAACTGAAGCCCCGCGCGGCTAGAACGGGTCTTGCTCTTGCCTTTCGCCTTGCCGCCCTTGCCACGTCCGGACATGGTGTTGCTTTTCGCTTGGTACGACGCCGGTTGCCGAAAACAAGAAAGCTGCTGCCTTCTGAGATGAGAGCCGTGCTCGAATGGTTTCCGTTGCCACCATCGCGCGCCGCCGCTCGCGGGGAACGGATGAGAGTGTGAGAGAGAGAAGCCGTGCGAACCAATGGGGCGCGCGCGTTGTGCTGATCTCGTCAACACCCCTCGCTCATATTTAAGCGCGGCGAGACGGGGGGACACGCGCATTCGACTCTGGTCTCGCGTGCGTGTTGTGTGAAATCATGCCTCCCCAACCGTCTGGCAAAGCCGTCAAGAAGGCCGGCAAGGCGCAGAAGAATGTGCGCGCCACGGACAAGAAGAAGAAGAAGCGCCGCAGGAAGGAGAGCTTCTCCATCTACATCTATAAGGTGCTGAAGCAGGTGCACCCCGACACTGGTGTCTCCAGCAAGGCCATGTCCATCATGAACAGCTTCGTGAACGACATCTTCGAGCGTATCGCCGCCGAGTCGTCACGCCTTGCTCACTACAACAAGCGCTCGACCATCACGAGCCGGGAGATCCAGACCGCGGTGCGCCTGCTGCTGCCCGGAGAGCTGGCCAAGCACGCGGTGTCCGAGGGTACAAAAGCCGTCACCAAGTACACCAGCTCCAAGTAGGCGTGCGTCGTGGGCCACAGCGAGCAACGACAAATCAACGGCTCTTCTCAGAGCCACCCAAATTGTCTGCGTCGGCATAGGGGTTGTGCTGAGAGATTCGGCTCCGAATCCATCCTCTTCTCTCTGTTGAACACCGCTAGCAGGAGCGTTGGTGTGCCGCGCTCGACGTGTGTGCTCGGGGAGGTTGAACAGGTAAATTAGAGAAGACCGAGTGCGCGGAGAAAAGTGCCACAAGTACGGTAATGGAGGGAAAACAAAACCAGGAGCGTGGTAATTAAAAAAAAAAAAAAAACAGGGGGAAGGTGGCCGCTTCTCTCAAAAAAAGGTAACATGAACTCGAGTGTGTTCAGCTCTTGGGAAATGATAGAATAGGAAACTCGCGTCAGCGCTTGCCCGAGCAACTCCGACATGTCGGGCCAAATATGAAGGGGTATACACGGTATGCAGTGCATGCGGAGAGAAGGAAACTGCCGAACACTTGATAATGCTATGTAAAGGGCTTCACCTTATAGTTTAGAATGATGGCGCAGAGTTTTTCAAAAGCACCGGGGTTTAGAGACGGGGGAGGGCAAAATAGACTTTAGGCGGGTAGAATTAACTAGAAGGTGGTTATCTTATTGGTGGCTAAAGTCAAGGCAAGAGTGAAAACTAAACCATTCACTGCAAAGCACCGCGGTCCTATACTTCACTATTTAAAGAGAGAAAAAAAACAAGATAAATGTAGCTGTTTGTTAGGTCAGCATTATGGCTAGGTGGTGATAGCTGCCGCCCGATGTGAAGGGTACAGCCACATTCATCAGACAGCGCAGAGTTCCTTCTCTGCCACGCCATTCATTTGTTTACGAAATTGGGGCATTTATTTCTTGAGAGCGCAGGGCAGGCCCGTTTCGAGACTGTAGGAGGAGTGAATGTAGCTTAAAGTGCGTGGCGCGGTGAAAAATGTGCGGAAGCATTGATGCAAGAAAAGATAGGGGAGAAATATATAGACGCATGTGACAATAGCTGTAGAAGCAGAAAAGCGTGGCGGCGGACTGCATGCTAATTATTGTCCGAAAGCAAAGTATCGACAGCCCGAGTGAAGGAAAAAACAAAACTGTGCGTACGCCAGACAGGGGTACCACGCAGGTGATTTATATAGTGCACAAAGAAGTACGAAATCCAGTAAAGAAAGGCGGTCGACACGAGGTATGGGCATTTCCCGTTTTCGCACCGAGTGCTCCGTTTGCGCGTCGCCGAAAGAAACATAGCCAGGCCGGCCAGCAAACGACACTGCTCGGCTTGACGTTTACATAATCACACGGTGTAGCGGAACACTGTGTTCTCTTCGAAAGAACAAATGCGCCTGTGCTAGGCACAAATGAGTGGTACGTTCCATTCGGAATGTGGTGGGAAACTTACCTTAAATGAATGAGCGGACGCACCGTTTATTTCCGCTTTGTTTTAGATTACTGACTATGATTACAAATAAGCAGCGCACGACGTTTTACACAAAGAGAGACGATAGGGACACCGCTGCACTCTCAACTAGTTTATTTCGTAAACGACCTTGGTTATTATACAACAAGACGGTGTACCACGTGCTACAATGACAACGTATTTTCTAAAAAGCCAACTTCGCAATCGCTCAAAATAATCGATGCTTGGCTTATACAGTAATCTTTTCTTTTTGCGATGTGGAAGGCCTCGATCACTTCCCTTGTCATCTTATCTCTGTGGCTGGAAAGAATTTTAGTCTCAGAGAACAGCGGGGAACAGCCACATTCTAAGCAATGCCGTCTTAAGTGCGAGTAAGCATTATTAGCTAATGCTCTCTTGTGCTCCGTTAACCTTGTATTTATGCACCGGCCTGTTTGACCGATGTACATTTTCCCACACGACATGAGCAAACAGTAAACCACCGCGGTTCTGCACTCCACAAACAAAACACTGTGCTTAACAGAGCACCGACACCTATCCTTTTTTGTCAATCGCTTCCTATCTAGCCTAGCGCATATCTTTCCTAGTTTGTTAGGTGCAGAAAAAACAACTTGTAAGCCATACCGGCTGCCTACATTCTTTAGATTATGTGATATACTGTGCGCATAGGGTATGGAGACACATTTCTTTTTCCTTTCTTCATAATTCCTCTCAATTTGAGGCTGCTCCGAAGATATATTCTTGCGCACAAGATGAACCAACTTCTGTGCGGTCCTGCGCAGAACATGCTCTTCGTAACCCGCACTAGCCAATCTATCTACTTGTCTGATGAAGCTATCATTAACTTTGTGGGGACAAGATTTGGCCAAGGCAGCGCGGAGACAAGAGAATGCTATGCCATTCTTAACTGTCTTTGAATGCCCGGAAGAATAGCTAAGCAGGGGCTTCTCAGATCGTGGGCTATATAACCAGCAAACATGGTCTGGCTTACGTGATAACAACAAGTCCAAAAACTGAAGCTGATTTTCCCGTGGCACTTCCCACGTAAACTCGAGGCCCTCGCTGCAGTCCCTGAAAACATTTAAGATATCTACTATAGCCCTGTCAAGTACAGTGTGTTCTACAAAAATTAGGTAATCGTCAACATATCTAAATATGGTCTTTGCAAGGCCCTTTATGTTGGCTTCAATTTTTTTGTTCACGTAACCCAAGAAAATGTTGCTAAGTATCGGGGCCACCTTCGAACCAATGCATATTCCCGATCTTTGTAGGTACAACTCATCATGCCATTTGATGAAAGTAGACCTTAAGTAAAAAGACAATAGTTCGAGGAAAGCTCCCACTGAAATGCCGCATTTGTTAACAAATTCGATTTCATCATTATCATCTGTAATGCACTTTCTAACAACTGTCAATAAAGGACCATGTGGAATGTTGTAGTACAAATCCTGAACATCAACACTAAAAAAATTGCAAGTACCAGGGTTTGAGGTTGTCAAGAAGGCAACCAACGCCTCCGAGTTCGGTACACAGAAGGGATCTGATACCTTAAGGCTAACTAGCTGCTCTTGAAGAAAGGTAGAAAGATTAAGTTGCCATGAGTCCCTTTCCGATACAATACACCTAAACGGAACGTCAGGCTTGTGAGTTTTTGCTGCAAAAAACAACTCCAGGTGCAAATTTGTCGCACGTTTCACAGTAGAAGCAAGCTTTTCCAGATTGTGGTTCAAAAGTAGCGCGACAGCTTCCTCCTTGACTTTGCTAGCTTTCTTGTTAACAGGAACAAAATTCTTTTTAACTGCCGATAACGCCTTTGTTTGGAAAAGCCCATCAGGTAAAATAACAAAGCAACCCTCCTTGTCAGAGGTCAGAAAACGCAAATTGTTGCTAATGCCAAAGTCCACCAAAGTTCTTACGTGCTGTTGCTTCCCTCTTGTGGTTGACGTCCTCTTTAGAACATCCACGCATTCCGTGATGAAGCGTGGGCGCTCTTCTTCTAACACACTCTCTTCTCTGAGACTAAAATTCTTTCCAGCCACAGAGATAAGATGACAAGGGAAGTGATCGAGGCCTTCCACATCGCAAAAAGAAAAGATTACTGTAAAGCCAAGCATCGATTATTTTGAGCGATTGCGAAGTTGGCTTTTTAGAAAATACGTTGTCATTGTAGCACGTGGTACACCGTCTTGTTGTATAATAACCAAGGTCGTTTACGAAATAAACTAGTTGAGAGTGCAGCGGTGTCCCTATCGTCTCTCTTTGTGTAAAACGTCGTGCGCTGCTTATTTGTAATCATGAACAATCACCAACTCGCCCAACTTTCGGTGTTACTGTTACTGACTATGTTCGGCGGGTCGACAGTGCATTTGTATGAAGCTTTCAAGCGCGATCATTTTGTAATTTCGCATCGTGCGTCCCTGCCACAAGTTCGGGGAAGGAATACTTTCAATATGGGAACCCTCATGATTGTGAAAGATGAAACTGCGACTACTTAAACACACTTGCACCACAGAAATGGCACGCGCAGTTTGGTATTGGGGCACGTGAGAAGGGAATACAATAGATGGGCATTGGCGCGCATCTTTTTTTCTTATTGATATGATATGTAAGGAGATGTCGGCGCACCATTATGGCGCCGGCTACTCCTTGGCCGTTGAGTTAAACTTGAACACGTATCTTGAAGCAAAACGTACAAAGCAGTGCATGGAAAGTAGAAAACTCGGGCAGAGATATGCAAAGACACACTTACACTTATACGCACATATCAGAACACAATGGTAAGTAAATGTTCGAAAGTCAATGAATGAAGTCTCTGATATAATGTCCCTCGATAATATTCGGTCCACCAGCACAAAACAGTAGAGCACACGTCTGGTCCGTATAAAGATGCATTCGCTCGTGTGTACATAATTGTCGACACGTCATTCATTTCACAACACACACATGATGAGAGTCACGTGATACTGTACATAATAAGTACATTTGTTACAAATGAAAGTTCGTTATTTCTTAATACTTATCAGCAATCCCGCTGTCTTGTAAAGAACGTGTTGATGCTTTTAAAGCGTGCGACTGTAAAACTCGAGTAGGCCACGGACCCAGAAGTTTCTTCATGTTAAACGGTCTGCGGTCTAATGCCAACTGTTCGGACTTAAGACGGCGTCTCGTGATGTGGACAGTCTACGAGAAGGTGACATACGTCTTCATCTATCAATCCGCATTCGCATTCGGGACTTTCAGCTCTGCCGTGTCTGTGCAAAGAAAAAAAAAACAAATGTTTTTGTGTATGCCGTGCCTAGCCTCAATCGGTCAATTAGAGTTTCCGATATTCTATCTAATGCCAGCGTAATTTTTAATTCAATAAATGGATCGATGTGGTATAAATCGCACCTCTTTGTACTTTGGTCAAACCAAGCAGTTTTGCTCATTCTGAAAGTTGTATTCTTTATAATACTACGCAATTCACTTTTTTCGAAATATTGGTTGCCACGATGTGTAGACCTACTTTGTGTGCTCTGGACGGCTCTGGAAGGCCAACTGCAAATCTTCTTTGCACAGCTGATGCCGTCCGGATAGTCGTTGATAGATTACTTAACAGGTTGTCAGCCTCCGAAGGTATTATGTAAGCGAAAGTACGCATGCGTAAAACATGCAGCGAACGAACACTCTTCCAACGCTGTAAAGAAGAAAGAATGCATAAAGGGTGGTGCATTTTACGCTCCAATCTCGTCCTATGTAAGGCGCTTTAGAGTTAGGGCTGTTTTGCCTGTAATTGCGTGACCCTTGCAGGGTTCCTCACAGTGCAACCGTGCACTTGAAACGGGCAGGTGTTGAACCACCCCGCAAGGAGATGGGGAAACTTCGCTGCGACCGGACCGCTTGACAGTCCGTGTTTACGGGAGGAGAGGCGCGCCCGAGAGGAGGTGCGCTCTCACTCTCTGCCGTCCCCGTGAATGCTGAAATGAGCGCGGTCGCGTTGCGTGGCTTCGGTGAAACTGCCGTATCGCGATATGTAGTGGAGCTGCCACAGTAAAATTTGAGACACGCGTAGCCAGCCAAAGGTGCTGTTACTTTGCCGAATTTCACGTGCCGGCGTCCACAACAACGCGAGCACGCTTTGTTTAGAAATTTCCGGCCATGAGGCCGTGCCCGGACCGCGTGTGTTAGTCCCTTGGTTTGGCGACAAGGATGGCGTCAAAGTGACGCCGTGAAACGGGTTTCGTGCGTGCAAATGAGGCATTGATGTGATTAGAGAGAAAGCGAGAACATAGAAAAGAAAAAAAAAAAGAGGGGGGGGGGGGGCACACGCCGGGGACGAGTAGTCGCAAAGTGTTAAGTGTGCAGTTTATTTACGTGCGGCACACAGGTGAGCTGTTGCAGCTGTGAGTTTTGACAAATATTGCGTGTGTCATGTTCAGTGGACACGATGAAACGTTTTTTAGCGAACGCGTTGTATCCGCTGGGCTTGTACGTACGCGTACATGAATTGTCGCTTACTCGGTTTGATGTCTCCTTGCCGCTGGGGCAGCTGATACGACTGATACGCCATTTTGCAGCAGTGAAGGGTGCGTGAATGAATGGGCAAGAAACTTAGCAACAGTAACGAGAAAAGAATTAAAAACAAACAAACAAACGAAAGCATGTTTGCCGTGTATATTCAATCTTGTAGTGCAGAAAAATAGTCAGTGCAGCAACCTGCGCGGCCAACGCGCTCCTCGCGAAGAAAAGAGGGAGAGAGAGACGAGCTGGCCGCCGACCAACCGGCGTGCGCCGTTCGCCTTCCTCCTCAGTCTCGCGGGCCGGCGCCGACACCGCGACTCGATCGTGTCGAGCATTCGCTTTGGATTCGCTCGCAGGATTTCAAGCTGGACGGTTGTGCCCTCGCGATCTCCGACTTCAGCGTAGCTCCCGCCGACTGGTTCGCCCTCCGCGGTCTCCTGATGCCGTGTAGCTCTCGCATTGTGGCACCCCGCCCTTGGACTGCTTCGACCGGATCCCCACTTTCCTATCTCCTTCTTTTTCCTCTCGTTGGCTGTCTTCTTCTGCTTCTACTTTCCTTCTATCCTTTTTATCCCTCCTTAACCCCACCCCTATAAGGCACTGCGCCGTGTCGCCTGAAGGCAGACAGAAATTAGGTGCCTTTTTCCTCTTCATTGTAACCACTACCACCACCATTCGCTTTCCGGGCGCGTTTCGAAGCAGAAGCAGAAACTTCGGAAGCCGTCATGTCTGGCCGTGGCAAAGGTGGCAAAGGGCTGGGGAAGGGTGGCGCCAAGCGTCATCGAAAGGTGTTGCGTGACAACATCCAGGGCATAACCAAGCCGGCCATCCGTCGTCTGGCGCGCCGTGGCGGTGTCAAGCGCATCTCTGGCCTCATCTACGAGGAAACTCGCGGCGTTCTCAAGGTGTTCCTCGAGAACGTGATCCGCGATGCCGTCACTTACACCGAGCACGCCAAAAGGAAGACCGTGACAGCCATGGACGTCGTGTACGCCCTCAAGCGTCAGGGCCGCACCCTGTACGGATTCGGAGGCTAAGAAGCCAGCGGCGTCGCCTGCAGCCAGCCAACGAGAACACAACAGCCCTCTTCAGGGCTACCCACTTGATGCTTCGGCAGTGTGATCCCAGCGGTTCGCCATACCCGTCCGTCCCTCTTTGCAATATCATTGCGTCATCGCTCAGGTGAGCAGCACCTCGTGTAGTAGTAGCTTGATCGCGCTGGGTACTTGTCACGTTCACCGCATTTCGTTCGCGTCGTCGTCTTTCTCCTGGGTCTGCATGCACGAATCAATCGCCGCATCTGCGAGTTCTTCCTCTCCTTCCTGCAAGCCAAGCTGCTAAAACGGGCCCGTCAAGCGAACGTCGCCTAGTTACCTTATCGCGCGAAGGAAGAAGCCGAGCGCAGCGTTCTACCCTGGTCACTGCATTCTTGGAGACACGACTATGCTCAGGAAGCACGAACTCGCTTTTTTCTTTGGAATGCCCACTACACGATCGCGTCACGTTGTGTCAAAATAAATAAAAACGCACTATGTTCTACCGTGGGGCACCCAGACGAAGAAGGGATGTGTACTTACAAATGAAAAAATTGATTGTGACAGGTTGGTCGTGTTTACCGCGCCCGCTGTGCACTCAGAAGTGCCCCATTCAATAACACATTGTGTACATTGTCACGCCTAATAATTTTTGTTTGTTTTTTTTTTTTCACACCTGGCGCTGCCGAGCTGCAAAATACAAAAAAAAAAGAAAGAAAAGTGGAAGGGGATGTTTAAACAGAATTTCTGCGCAAGTCAGAAGCAAGTACACAATAAGCGCTGCCCATGCAGCGTGCTGAGGGAAGCTGCACTTGATAGAAGTGGCACTCATGTACTGTACTGGTGCTGCGAACACTGCAGTTGTGAAAGCTTTACTTGGACGGACAGCTACGCAACAAGTGTTTCCATTTCGCCGGCAGAGGTGGTCACTCTAGGGAGGCTGGCTTCGCCGCCCACGCGAGAGGGGGGGGGGGGGGACTAGCCCATGATGTAAACGCGAGAGGTTCGAGCGCGGGAAATTCGAAAGCAAGGCGCGCTCGCGTGAGCCTGCCGTCAGATGGCGACACCAACCCACGAGCATTGCATTTTCAAGTGCACCCTTGGTTTCCCACCCACCTCCGCACAGGACGAGGCGTGTCGAATGTGTAACCAAGGCGCACGACAGTGGTTCTGCTCAGGCAAAGCCTACCTATAACAAAAATTGTTCTCCATGTGTGTACCTTCATTTTCTCGTGAAAATGTGAAAGAGGAGTGAATGGGGCTTTTTGAGGCGCGTGTTGATCTTCGTTTCTATTATGATTATTATTTTTCACCCTTTCATTGAGTCCATTTCCTGCTTTTTGTGCCACATATTTAGCACTTAGAGGTTGGGGGGGGGGGGGGGGATTGCTGATGTGTAAGATGGAAAAGAAGAGGAAAGTGAGCCCCGAAACTGTCTGCATCAGGATGCGACACCTCAGCGGTAGCTCACAAGGGATGGGGGGTGAGGGGGGATTAAAAGGGTGGGAATAAAAGTGTAGAGAAAGAGACATGAGGGAAGCCAGAGTGAGACGACATATCGAGGGAATAGGAGTAAAAATGAAACAAAACATTCGAACGCAAACACCCCGTACATCCAACCGCCATTGAGCGCACCTAGTAGTTTGGCAAGTATGTATGAGTGATTCTTAAGAGGGAAAGGAAGATAAAATTGAGTCCCGTTACTGTCTGCGATTGAGCAAGTAGGCGCGCTCAGTGGCAGTTGGATGTACGGGGTGTTTGTGTTAGAATGTTTTGTTGCGTTTTACTCCTTGTCGTTGCGCGGACGTGTATGCATATACCAACACTGCCGGTGGTCTCTCGTCGTCTTCGCCCATCTACGTAATGGTCGCAAATAAGCGACAACGCAAGGAGCAAGTTTTTTTGGCGTGGCAGTGCGCATTTGCCCTCGGTGATGCGAGGCGCTCTAGTGCGATGCGCGCTGTTGGCGTGAATGGTGGCGTCTCGCACTCCGTCGCGCCGCTTCGGGAAGCGACGAGCTACAGCGTCGATTGATGTGTTGCCTGGAAGGCGAAAGAAATGCGCAGCAGGCTGTATTGTACAGCGGTAGTGGTTTCGTTTCGGTGTACCTCTTTGCAGCCGCGAACTGCACGGTTGCCCGAAAATGAGCGCCAGCCAGCATCCTGGCGTACGCTTCCGCGCTCGCACGCGGACGGGTTCTCACGCTTCGGCCAATGGGAGGGAGAGAGATGGGTCGTGCGGCGAAGCCGCTTTTGCCGATCTCCGGCAGGAGCGCAGTTTCGCTCCGTCAGTCGAGGTGATCGGACGCACGCAGCATGGCCCGAACTAAACAAACCGCGCGCAAGAGTACTGGAGGCAAGGCTCCGCGTAAGCAGCTTGCTACCAAGGCTGCTCGCAAGAGTGCCCCTGCCACAGGCGGGGTGAAGAAACCTCACCGTTACAGGCCTGGAACCGTGGCCCTGCGTGAAATTCGCCGATACCAGAAGTCGACCGAACTGCTGATCCGCAAGCTTCCCTTTCAGCGCCTGGTGCGGGAAATCGCTCAGGACTTCAAGACGGACCTCCGTTTCCAGAGTTCTGCCGTGATGGCCCTACAGGAAGCTAGCGAGGCCTACCTCGTTGGTCTTTTCGAAGACACCAACCTGTGCGCCATCCACGCTAAGCGCGTCACCATCATGCCAAAGGACATCCAGCTGGCTCGGCGCATTCGCGGTGAGCGCGCCTAAGTTGGGCTGCTCCCTGCGCTTCGGTCGACAGGCAAGCAACAACAAACGGTCCTTCTCAGGACCACCAACGTGTCTGCTTTGGCTACGAGACCACTCCAGGCCACGTACTCCGGCCGCACCCTCTTTTGCTGTCATGTTTTGTACGTACGTGGCTGCCGTTGTCTAGCGCGCGGAAGAACGGAACGTCGGCGCGTCGTTATTACGAAGAAATGGCTCAGCTTTGACAAATTCAAGGTAAAAGTGTGTATCATTATGAGTAGACAGAGAAAAGGTAGGCTAGCTTCAGTCGGTGTGTGTGCAGCAGCCGTGCTGCGACCCTGTGGTGTGTCAATTTCATTTATGTGTTTACCTTTTTGCCCGCCGCTTGTAAGGTGTTTTTGAGGGCTTCTGTTTGCGTAACGCCATGGTGACTTGGGCTGCTGGACCCCGGCGCAACTTTTGGGTGCACTCGTAGGAGGTGATGAAGTTTTACCGAGAGACGAAATAAACAATTGTATCGGGCCAGTTGGTAAGGATCCATCTCGCTAGGAAGCGCAGCCACTATTACACAGACCTCACAACACAAGCGCTTAACTTCAACTGAACTTTCATTGCAAACGTCAGAGTTTATAAAGGGGGTGAACAGAGAAAAAGAATAGTAAAAGGTAGACAACAAAAAGCACACGTGCCAGTCCCGCACATTACTGTCTGTTATTCTCTATCACCCCATCCAAAAAACAGTTCTTTCCGCGTGAGCGCGATAGAGAGTGCACTAACACACTCGAAATCATCGCGTGTCATTTCCTTTCATTTCTTTTGAAGCTGAACAAGTTTTTGTGCCATATTCTGGACAATTTTTTTTTTTTTTTTTTGCAATAAACGTTTAGTTGAAGTTAAGCGCTTGTGTTGTGTGTTCTGTGTAATAGTGGCTGCGCTGCCTAGCAAGATAGACGAAATAAATTGTGTTAGAAGCACCAAATGGAATGCGCTAACGGCGGGTTCTCTCTCTCTCTCTCTCTTTTTTTTTTTTACCTTACGTTTGTTTTTCTATTCAAAGGTATTAAATTTACTCTGTCCCTGTGCTGACCCGTTCAGGTGTCATCGTAAGGATAGACGGTTACGTGTGGAGCTTTTTTTTTTTTTTTTTTTAATGAGAAATGACAACGCTTACATGCTCTTTTCTGTCTTTTTCGGTGCCGAGCTGCGTGATTTGGTTGTCTCTTTGCAGCATTTGGCGTCGCGCACTTGTGGCTAACTGATGTCGCGAGGAAATATATATAAAGTATAGAAAAACAAACACGCTTGAGGGTACGAACAGAGCCATCGTGACTGCGAAGCGAAACACGGCCGCGTCACCTGTTTGGGTGGTCCTTAGAAGGACCGTTTGGGGAATGCGGCGAGCGCGCGGAAGGGGTGCTCGCTTACGCCTTCTTCTCCGTCTTCTTTGGAAGAAGCACGGCTTGAATGTTGGGCAACACACCGCCCTGCGCGATGGTGACGCCGGAAAGCAGTTTGTTCAGCTCCTCGTCGTTGCGGATGGCGAGCTGCAAGTGACGGGGGATGATCCGGGTCTTCTTGTTGTCACGAGCGGCGTTGCCCGCCAGCTCGAGCACCTCGGCGGCCAGGTACTCGAGTACGGCAGCCAGGTAGACCGGAGCGCCAGCTCCGACGCGCTCGGCGTAGTTTCCCTTGCGTAGGAGGCGGTGAATACGGCCCACGGGGAACTGAAGCCCCGCGCGGCTAGAACGGGTCTTGCTCTTGCCTTTCGCCTTGCCGCCCTTGCCACGTCCGGACATGGTGTTGCTTTTCGCTTGGTACGACGCCGGTTGCCGAAAACAAGAAAGCTGCTGCCTTCTGAGATGAGAGCCGTGCTCGAATGGTTTCCGTTGCCACCATCGCGCGCCGCCGCTCGCGGGGAACGGATGAGAGTGTGAGAGAGAGAAGCCGTGCGAACCAATGGGGCGCGCGCGTTGTGCTGATCTCGTCAACACCCCTCGCTCATATTTAAGCGCGGCGAGACGGGGGGACACGCGCATTCGACTCTGGTCTCGCGTGCGTGTTGTGTGAAATCATGCCTCCCCAACCGTCTGGCAAAGCCGTCAAGAAGGCCGGCAAGGCGCAGAAGAATGTGCGCGCCACGGACAAGAAGAAGAAGAAGCGCCGCAGGAAGGAGAGCTTCTCCATCTACATCTATAAGGTGCTGAAGCAGGTGCACCCCGACACTGGTGTCTCCAGCAAGGCCATGTCCATCATGAACAGCTTCGTGAACGACATCTTCGAGCGTATCGCCGCCGAGTCGTCACGCCTTGCTCACTACAACAAGCGCTCGACCATCACGAGCCGGGAGATCCAGACCGCGGTGCGCCTGCTGCTGCCCGGAGAGCTGGCCAAGCACGCGGTGTCCGAGGGTACAAAAGCCGTCACCAAGTACACCAGCTCCAAGTAGGCGTGCGTCGTGGGCCACAGCGAGCAACGACAAATCAACGGCTCTTCTCAGAGCCACCCAAATTGTCTGCGTCGGCATAGGGGTTGTGCTGAGAGATTCGGCTCCGAATCCATCCTCTTCTCTCTGTTGAACACCGCTAGCAGGAGCGTTGGTGTGCCGCGCTCGACGTGTGTGCTCGGGGAGGTTGAACAGGTAAATTAGAGAAGACCGAGTGCGCGGAGAAAAGTGCCACAAGTACGGTAATGGAGGGAAAACAAAACCAGGAGCGTGGTAATTAAAAAAAAAAAAAAAAACAGGGGGAAGGTGGCCGCTTCTCTCAAAAAAAGGTAACATGAACTCGAGTGTGTTCAGCTCTTGGGAAATGATAGAATAGGAAACTCGCGTCAGCGCTTGCCCGAGCAACTCCGACATGTCGGGCCAAATATGAAGGGGTATACACGGTATGCAGTGCATGCGGAGAGAAGGAAACTGCCGAACACTTGATAATGCTATGTAAAGGGCTTCACCTTATAGTTTAGAATGATGGCGCAGAGTTTTTCAAAAGCACCGGGGTTTAGAGACGGGGGAGGGCAAAATAGACTTTAGGCGGGTAGAATTAACTAGAAGGTGGTTATCTTATTGGTGGCTAAAGTCAAGGCAAGAGTGAAAACTAAACCATTCACTGCAAAGCACCGCGGTCCTATACTTCACTATTTAAAGAGAGAAAAAAAACAAGATAAATGTAGCTGTTTGTTAGGTCAGCATTATGGCTAGGTGGTGATAGCTGCCGCCCGATGTGAAGGGTACAGCCACATTCATCAGACAGCGCAGAGTTCCTTCTCTGCCACGCCATTCATTTGTTTACGAAATTGGGGCATTTATTTCTTGAGAGCGCAGGGCAGGCCCGTTTCGAGACTGTAGGAGGAGTGAATGTAGCTTAAAGTGCGTGGCGCGGTGAAAAATGTGCGGAAGCATTGATGCAAGAAAAGATAGGGGAGAAATATATAGACGCATGTGACAATAGCTGTAGAAGCAGAAAAGCGTGGCGGCGGACTGCATGCTAATTATTGTCCGAAAGCAAAGTATCGACAGCCCGAGTGAAGGAAAAAACAAAACTGTGCGTACGCATGACAGGGGTACCACGCAGGTGATTTATATAGTGCACAAAGAAGTACGAAATCCAGTAAAGAAAGGCGGTCGACACGAGGTATGGGCATTTCCCGTTTTCGCACCGAGTGCTCCGTTTGCGCGTCGCCGAAAGAAACATAGCCAGGCCGGCCAGCAAACGACACTGCTCGGCTTGACGTTTACATAATCACACGGTGTAGCGGAACACTGTGTTCTCTTCGAAAGAACAAATGCGCCTGTGCTAGGCACAAATGAGTGGTACGTTCCATTCGGAATGTGGTGGGAAACTTACCTTAAATGAATGAGCGGACGCACCGTTTATTTCCGCTTTGTTTTAGATTACTGACTATGTTCGGCGGGTCGACAGTGCATTTGTATGAAGCTTTCAAGCGCGATCATTTTGTAATTTCGCATCGTGCGTCCCTGCCACAAGTTCGGGGAAGGAATACTTTCAATATGGGAACCCTCATGATTGTGAAAGATGAAACTGCGACTACTTAAACACACTTGCACCACAGAAATGGCACGCGCAGTTTGGTATTGGGGCACGTGAGAAGGGAATACAATAGATGGGCATTGGCGCGCATCTTTTTTTCTTATTGATATGATATGTAAGGAGATGTCGGCGCACCATTATGGCGCCGGCTACTCCTTGGCCGTTGAGTTAAACTTGAACACGTATCTTGAAGCAAAACGTACAAAGCAGTGCATGGAAAGTAGAAAACTCGGGCAGAGATATGCAAAGACACACTTACACTTATACGCACATATCAGAACACAATGGTAAGTAAATGTTCGAAAGTCAATGAATGAAGTCTCTGATATAATGTCCCTCGATAATATTCGGTCCACCAGCACAAAACAGTAGAGCACACGTCTGGTCCGTATAAAGATGCATTCGCTCGGGTGTACATAATTGTCGACACGTCATTCATTTCACAACACACACATGATGAGAGTCACGTGATACTGTACATAATAAGTACATTTGTTACAAATGAAAGTTCGTTATTTCTTAATACTTATCAGCAATCCCGCTGTCTTGTAAAGAACGTGTTGATGCTTTTAAAGCGTGCGACTGTAAAACTCGAGTAGGCCACGGACCCAGAAGTTTCTTCATGTTAAACGGTCTGCGGTCTAATGCCAACTGTTCGGACTTAAGACGGCGTCTCGTGATGTGGACAGTCTACGAGAAGGTGACATACGTCTTCATCTATCAATCCGCATTCGCATTCGGGACTTTCAGCTCTGCCGTGTCTGTGCAAAGAAAAAAAAAAAACAAATGTTTTTGTGTATGCCGTGCCTAGCCTCAATCGGTCAATTAGAGTTTCCGATATTCTATCTAATGCCAGCGTAATTTTTAATTCAATAAATGGATCGATGTGGTATAAATCGCACCTCTTTGTACTTTGGTCAAACCAAGCAGTTTTGCTCATTCTGAAAGTTGTATTCTTTATAATACTACGCAATTCACTTTTTTCGAAATATTGGTTGCCACGATGTGTAGACCTACTTTGTGTGCTCTGGACGGCTCTGGAAGGCCAACTGCAAATCTTCTTTGCACAGCTGATGCCGTCCGGATAGTCGTTGATAGATTACTTAACAGGTTGTCAGCCTCCGAAGGTATTATGTAAGCGAAAGTACGCATGCGTAAAACATGCAGCGAACGAACACTCTTCCAACGCTGTAAAGAAGAAAGAATGCATAAAGGGTGGTGCATTTTACGCTCCAATCTCGTCCTATGTAAGGCGCTTTAGAGTTAGGGCTGTTTTGCCTGTAATTGCGTGACCCTTGCAGGGTTCCTCACAGTGCAACCGTGCACTTGAAACGGGCAGGTGTTGAACCACCCCGCAAGGAGATGGGGAAACTTCGCTGCGACCGGACCGCTTGACAGTCCGTGTTTACGGGAGGAGAGGCGCGCCCGAGAGGAGGTGCGCTCTCACTCTCTGCCGTCCCCGTGAATGCTGAAATGAGCGCGGTCGCGTTGCGTGGCTTCGGTGAAACTGCCGTATCGCGATATGTAGTGGAGCTGCCACAGTAAAATTTGAGACACGCGTAGCCAGCCAAAGGTGCTGTTACTTTGCCGAATTTCACGTGCCGGCGTCCACAACAACGCGAGCACGCTTTGTTTAGAAATTTCCGGCCATGAGGCCGTGCCCGGACCGCGTGTGTTAGTCCCTTGGTTTGGCGACAAGGATGGCGTCAAAGTGACGCCGTGAAACGGGTTTCGTGCGTGCAAATGAGGCATTGATGTGATTAGAGAGAAAGCGAGAACATAGAAAAGAAAAAAAAAAAAGAGGGGGGGGGGCACACGCCGGGGACGAGTAGTCGCAAAGTGTTAAGTGTGCAGTTTATTTACGTGCGGCACACAGGTGAGCTGTTGCAGCTGTGAGTTTTGACAAATATTGCGTGTGTCATGTTCAGTGGACACGATGAAACGTTTTTTAGCGAACGCGTTGTATCCGCTGGGCTTGTACGTACGCGTACATGAATTGTCGCTTACTCGGTTTGATGTCTCCTTGCCGCTGGGGCAGCTGATACGACTGATACGCCATTTTGCAGCAGTGAAGGGTGCGTGAATGAATGGGCAAGAAACTTAGCAACAGTAACGAGAAAAGAATTAAAAACAAACAAACAAACGAAAGCATGTTTGCCGTGTATATTCAATCTTGTAGTGCAGAAAAATAGTCAGTGCAGCAACCTGCGCGGCCAACGCGCTCCTCGCGAAGAAAAGAGGGAGAGAGAGACGAGCTGGCCGCCGACCAACCGGCGTGCGCCGTTCGCCTTCCTCCTCAGTCTCGCGGGCCGGCGCCGACACCGCGACTCGATCGTGTCGAGCATTCGCTTGATTCGCTCGCAGGATTTCAAGCTGGACGGTTGTGCCCTCGCGATCTCCGACTTCAGCGTAGCTCCCGCCGACTGGTTCGCCCTCCGCGGTCTCCTGATGCCGTGTAGCTCTCGCATTGTGGCACCCCGCCCTTGGACTGCTTCGACCGGATCCCCACTTTCCTATCTCCTTCTTTTTCCTCTCGTTGGCTGTCTTCTTCTGCTTCTACTTTCCTTCTATTCTTTTTATCCCTCCTTCCCCCCACCCCTATAAGGCACTGCGCCGTGTCGCCTGAAGGCAGACAGAAATTAGGTGCCTTTTTCCTTTTCATTGTAACCACTACCACCACCACCATTCGCTTTCCGGGCGCGTTTCGAAGCAGAAGCAGAAACTTCGGAAGCCGTCATGTCTGGCCGTGGCAAAGGTGGCAAAGGGCTGGGGAAGGGTGGCGCCAAGCGTCATCGAAAGGTGTTGCGTGACAACATCCAGGGCATAACCAAGCCGGCCATCCGTCGTCTGGCGCGCCGTGGCGGTGTCAAGCGCATCTCTGGCCTCATCTACGAGGAAACTCGCGGCGTTCTCAAGGTGTTCCTCGAGAACGTGATCCGCGATGCCGTCACTTACACCGAGCACGCCAAAAGGAAGACCGTGACAGCCATGGACGTCGTGTACGCCCTCAAGCGTCAGGGCCGCACCCTGTACGGATTCGGAGGCTAAGAAGCCAGCGGCGTCGCCTGCAGCCAGCCAACGAGAACACAACAGCCCTCTTCAGGGCTACCCACTTGATGCTTCGGCAGTGTGATCCCAGCGGTTCGCCATACCCGTCCGTCCCTCTTTGCAATATCATTGCGTCATCGCTCAGGTGAGCAGCACCTCGTGTAGTAGTAGCTTGATCGCGCTGGGTACTTGTCACGTTCACCGCATTTCGTTCGCGTCGTCGTCTTTCTCCTGGGTCTGCATGCACGAATCAATCGCCGCATCTGCGAGTTCTTCCTCTCCTTCCTGCAAGCCAAGCTGCTAAAACGGGCCCGTCAAGCGAACGTCGCCTAGTTACCTTATCGCGCGAAGGAAGAAGCCGAGCGCAGCGTTCTACCCTGGTCACTGCATTCTTGGAGACACGACTATGCTCAGGAAGCACGAACTCGCTTTTTTCTTTGGAATGCCCACTACACGATCGCGTCACGTTGTGTCAAAATAAATAAAAACGCACTATGTTCTACCGTGGGGCACCCAGACGAAGAAGGGATGTGTACTTACAAATGAAAAAATTGATTGTGACAGGTTGGTCGTGTTTACCGCGCCCGCTGTGCACTCAGAAGTGCCCCATTCAATAACACATTGTGTACATTGTCACGCCTAATAATTTTTGTTTGTTTTTTTTTTCACACCTGGCGCTGCCGAGCTGCAAAATACAAAAAAAAAGAAAGAAAAGTGGAAGGGGATGTTTAAACAGAATTTCTGCGCAAGTCAGAAGCAAGTACACAATAAGCGCTGCCCATGCAGCGTGCTGAGGGAAGCTGCACTTGATAGAAGTGGCACTCATGTACTGTACTGGTGCTGCGAACACTGCAGTTGTGAAAGCTTTACTTGGACGGACAGCTACGCAACAAGTGTTTCCATTTCGCCGGCAGAGGTGGTCACTCTAGGGAGGCTGGCTTCGCCGCCCACGCGAGAGGGGGGGGGGGGGACTAGCCCATGATGTAAACGCGAGAGGTTCGAGCGCGGGAAATTCGAAAGCAAGGCGCGCTCGCGTGAGCCTGCCGTCAGATGGCGACACCAACCCACGAGCATTGCATTTTCAAGTGCACCCTTGGTTTCCCACCCACCTCCGCACAGGACGAGGCGTGTCGAATGTGTAACCAAGGCGCACGACAGTGGTTCTGCTCAGGCAAAGCCTACCTATAACAAAAATTGTTCTCCATGTGTGTACCTTCATTTTCTCGTGAAAATGTGAAAGAGGAGTGAATGGGGCTTTTTGAGGCGCGTGTTGATCTTCGTTTCTATTATGATTATTATTTTTCACCCTTTCATTGAGTCCATTTCCTGCTTTTTGTGCCACATATTTAGCACTTAGAGGTTGGGGGGGGGGGGGGGGGGGATTGCTGATGTGTAAGATGGAAAAGAAGAGGAAAGTGAGCCCCGAAACTGTCTGCATCAGGATGCGACACCTCAGCGGTAGCTCACAAGGGATGGGGGGTGAGGGGGGATTAAAAGGGTGGGAATAAAAGTGTAGAGAAAGATACATGAGGGAAGCCAGAGTGAGACGACATATCGAGGGAATAGGAGTAAAAATGAAACAAAACATTCGAACGCAAACACCCCGTACATCCAACCGCCATTGAGCGCACCTAGTAGTTTGGCAAGTATGTATGAGTGATTCTTAAGAGGGAAAGGAAGATAAAATTGAGTCCCGTTACTGTCTGCGATTGAGCAAGTAGGCGCGCTCAGTGGCAGTTGGATGTACGGGGTGTTTGTGTTAGAATGTTTTGTTGCGTTTTACTCCTTGTCGTTGCGCGGACGTGTATGCATATACCAACACTGCCGGTGGTCTCTCGTCGTCTTCGCCCATCTACGTAATGGTCGCAAATAAGCGACAACGCAAGGAGCAAGTTTTTTTGGCGTGGCAGTGCGCATTTGCCCTCGGTGATGCGAGGCGCTCTAGTGCGATGCGCGCTGTTGGCGTGAATGGTGGCGTCTCGCACTCCGTCGCGCCGCTTCGGGAAGCGACGAGCTACAGCGTCGATTGATGTGTTGCCTGGAAGGCGAAAGAAATGCGCAGCAGGCTGTATTGTACAGCGGTAGTGGTTTCGTTTCGGTGTACCTCTTTGCAGCCGCGAACTGCACGGTTGCCCGAAAATGAGCGCCAGCCAGCATCCTGGCGTACGCTTCCGCGCTCGCACGCGGACGGGTTCTCACGCTTCGGCCAATGGGAGGGAGAGAGATGGGTCGTGCGGCGAAGCCGCTTTTGCCGATCTCCGGCAGGAGCGCAGTTTCGCTCCGTCAGTCGAGGTGATCGGACGCACGCAGCATGGCCCGAACTAAACAAACCGCGCGCAAGAGTACTGGAGGCAAGGCTCCGCGTAAGCAGCTTGCTACCAAGGCTGCTCGCAAGAGTGCCCCTGCCACAGGCGGGGTGAAGAAACCTCACCGTTACAGGCCTGGAACCGTGGCCCTGCGTGAAATTCGCCGATACCAGAAGTCGACCGAACTGCTGATCCGCAAGCTTCCCTTTCAGCGCCTGGTGCGGGAAATCGCTCAGGACTTCAAGACGGACCTCCGTTTCCAGAGTTCTGCCGTGATGGCCCTACAGGAAGCTAGCGAGGCCTACCTCGTTGGTCTTTTCGAAGACACCAACCTGTGCGCCATCCACGCTAAGCGCGTCACCATCATGCCAAAGGACATCCAGCTGGCTCGGCGCATTCGCGGTGAGCGCGCCTAAGTTGGGCTGCTCCCTGCGCTTCGGTCGACAGGCAAGCAACAACAAACGGTCCTTCTCAGGACCACCAACGTGTCTGCTTTGGCTACGAGACCACTCCAGGCCACGTACTCCGGCCGCACCCTCTTTTGCTGTCATGTTTTGTACGTACGTGGCTGCCGTTGTCTAGCGCGCGGAAGAACGGAACGTCGGCGCGTCGTTATTACGAAGAAATGGCTCAGCTTTGACAAATTCAAGGTAAAAGTGTGTATCATTATGAGTAGACAGAGAAAAGGTAGTCTAGCTTCAGTCGGTGTGTGTGCAGCAGCCGTGCTGCGACCCTGTGGTGTGTCAATTTCATTTATGTGTTTACCTTTTTGCCCGCCGCTTGTAAGGTGTTTTTGAGGGCTTCTGTTTGCGTAACGCCATGGTGACTTGGGCTGCTGGACCCCGGCGCAACTTTTGGGTGCACTCGTAGGAGGTGATGAAGTTTTACCGAGAGACGAAATAAACAATTGTATCGGGCCAGTTGGTAAGGATCCATCTCGCTAGGAAGCGCAGCCACTATTACACAGACCTCACAACACAAGCGCTTAACTTCAACTGAACTTTCATTGCAAACGTCAGAGTTTATAAAGGGGGTGAACAGAGAAAAAGAATAGTAAAAGGTAGACAACAAAAAGCACACGTGCCAGTCCCGCACATTACTGTCTGTTATTCTCTATCACCCCATCCAAAAAACAGTTCTTTCCGCGTGAGCGCGATAGAGAGTGCACTAACACACTCGAAATCATCGCGTGTCATTTCCTTTCATTTCTTTTGAAGCTGAACAAGTTTTTGTGCCATATTCTGGACAATTTTTTTTTTTTTTTTGCAATAAACGTTTAGTTGAAGTTAAGCGCTTGTGTTGTGTGTTCTGTGTAATAGTGGCTGCGCTGCCTAGCAAGATAGACGAAATAAATTGTGTTAGAAGCACCAAATGGAATGCGCTAACGGCGGGTTCTCTCTCTCTCTCTCTCTTTTTTTTTTTACCTTACGTTTGTTTTTCTATTCAAAGGTATTAAATTTACTCTGTCCCTGTGCTGACCCGTTCAGGTGTCATCGTAAGGATAGACGGTTACGTGTGGAGCTTTTTTTTTTTTTTTTTTAATGAGAAATGACAACGCTTACATGCTCTTTTCTGTCTTTTTCGGTGCCGAGCTGCGTGATTTGGTTGTCTCTTTGCAGCATTTGGCGTCGCGCACTTGTGGCTAACTGATGTCGCGAGGAAATATATATAAAGTATAGAAAAACAAACACGCTTGAGGGTACGAACAGAGCCATCGTGACTGCGAAGCGAAACACGGCCGCGTCACCTGTTTGGGTGGTCCTTAGAAGGACCGTTTGGGGAATGCGGCGAGCGCGCGGAAGGGGTGCTCGCTTACGCCTTCTTCTCCGTCTTCTTTGGAAGAAGCACGGCTTGAATGTTGGGCAACACACCGCCCTGCGCGATGGTGACGCCGGAAAGCAGTTTGTTCAGCTCCTCGTCGTTGCGGATGGTGAGCTGCAAGTGACGGGGGATGATCCGGGTCTTCTTGTTGTCACGAGCGGCGTTGCCCGCCAGCTCGAGCACCTCGGCGGCCAGGTACTCGAGTACGGCAGCCAGGTAGACCGGAGCGCCAGCTCCGACGCGCTCGGCGTAGTTTCCCTTGCGTAGGAGGCGGTGAATACGGCCCACGGGGAACTGAAGCCCCGCGCGGCTAGAACGGGTCTTGCTCTTGCCTTTCGCCTTGCCGCCCTTGCCACGTCCGGACATGGTGTTGCTTTTCGCTTGGTACGACGCCGGTTGCCGAAAACAAGAAAGCTGCTGCCTTCTGAGATGAGAGCCGTGCTCGAATGGTTGGTGGTGGTAGTGGTTACAATGAAGAGGAAAAAGGCACCTAATTTCTGTCTGCCTTCAGGCGACACGGCGCAGTGCCTTATAGGGGTGGGGTGAAGGAGGGATAAAAAGGATAGAAGGAAAGTAGAAGCAGAAGAAGACAGCCAACGAGAGGAAAAAGAAGGAGATAGGAAAGTGGGGATCCGGTCGAAGCAGTCCAAGGGCGGGGTGCCACAATGCGAGAGCTACACGGCATCAGGAGACCGCGGAGGGCGAACCAGTCGGCGGGAGCTACGCTGAAGTCGGAGATCGCGAGGGCACAACCGTCCAGCTTGAAATCCTGCGAGCGAATCCCTCGAATGGTTTCCGTTGCCACCATCGCGCGCCGCCGCTCGCGGGGAACGGATGAGAGTGTGAGAGAGAGAAGCCGTGCGAACCAATGGGGCGCGCGCGTTGTGCTGATCTCGTCAACACCCCTCGCTCATATTTAAGCGCGGCGAGACGGGGGGACACGCGCATTCGACTCTGGTCTCGCGTGCGTGTTGTGTGAAATCATGCCTCCCCAACCGTCTGGCAAAGCCGTCAAGAAGGCCGGCAAGGCGCAGAAGAATGTGCGCGCCACGGACAAGAAGAAGAAGAAGCGCCGCAGGAAGGAGAGCTTCTCCATCTACATCTATAAGGTGCTGAAGCAGGTGCACCCCGACACTGGTGTCTCCAGCAAGGCCATGTCCATCATGAACAGCTTCGTGAACGACATCTTCGAGCGTATCGCCGCCGAGTCGTCACGCCTTGCTCACTACAACAAGCGCTCGACCATCACGAGCCGGGAGATCCAGACCGCGGTGCGCCTGCTGCTGCCCGGAGAGCTGGCCAAGCACGCGGTGTCCGAGGGTACAAAAGCCGTCACCAAGTACACCAGCTCCAAGTAGGCGTGCGTCGTGGGCCACAGCGAGCAACGACAAATCAACGGCTCTTCTCAGAGCCACCCAAATTGTCTGCGTCGGCATAGGGGTTGTGCTGAGAGATTCGGCTCCGAATCCATCCTCTTCTCTCTGTTGAACACCGCTAGCAGGAGCGTTGGTGTGCCGCGCTCGACGTGTGTGCTCGGGGAGGTTGAACAGGTAAATTAGAGAAGACCGAGTGCGCGGAGAAAAGTGCCACAAGTACGGTAATGGAGGGAAAACAAAACCAGGAGCGTGGTAATTAAAAAAAAAAAAAAAAAACAGGGGGAAGGTGGCCGCTTCTCTCAAAAAAAGGTAACATGAACTCGAGTGTGTTCAGCTCTTGGGAAATGATAGAATAGGAAACTCGCGTCAGCGCTTGCCCGAGCAACTCCGACATGTCGGGCCAAATATGAAGGGGTATACACGGTATGCAGTGCATGCGGAGAGAAGGAAACTGCCGAACACTTGATAATGCTATGTAAAGGGCTTCACCTTATAGTTTAGAATGATGGCGCAGAGTTTTTCAAAAGCACCGGGGTTTAGAGACGGGGGAGGGCAAAATAGACTTTAGGCGGGTAGAATTAACTAGAAGGTGGTTATCTTATTGGTGGCTAAAGTCAAGGCAAGAGTGAAAACTAAACCATTCACTGCAAAGCACCGCGGTCCTATACTTCACTATTTAAAGAGAGAAAAAAAACAAGATAAATGTAGCTGTTTGTTAGGTCAGCATTATGGCTAGGTGGTGATAGCTGCCGCCCGATGTGAAGGGTACAGCCACATTCATCAGACAGCGCAGAGTTCCTTCTCTGCCACGCCATTCATTTGTTTACGAAATTGGGGCATTTATTTCTTGAGAGCGCAGGGCAGGCCCGTTTCGAGACTGTAGGAGGAGTGAATGTAGCTTAAAGTGCGTGGCGCGGTGAAAAATGTGCGGAAGCATTGATGCAAGAAAAGATAGGGGAGAAATATATAGACGCATGTGACAATAGCTGTAGAAGCAGAAAAGCGTGGCGGCGGACTGCATGCTAATTATTGTCCGAAAGCAAAGTATCGACAGCCCGAGTGAAGGAAAAAACAAAACTGTGCGTACGCATGACAGGGGTACCACGCAGGTGATTTATATAGTGCACAAAGAAGTACGAAATCCAGTAAAGAAAGGCGGTCGACACGAGGTATGGGCATTTCCCGTTTTCGCACCGAGTGCTCCGTTTGCGCGTCGCCGAAAGAAACATAGCCAGGCCGGCCAGCAAACGACACTGCTCGGCTTGACGTTTACATAATCACACGGTGTAGCGGAACACTGTGTTCTCTTCGAAAGAACAAATGCGCCTGTGCTAGGCACAAATGAGTGGTACGTTCCATTCGGAATGTGGTGGGAAACTTACCTTAAATGAATGAGCGGACGCACCGTTTATTTCCGCTTTGTTTTAGATTACTGACTATGTTCGGCGGGTCGACAGTGCATTTGTATGAAGCTTTCAAGCGCGATCATTTTGTAATTTCGCATCGTGCGTCCCTGCCACAAGTTCGGGGAAGGAATACTTTCAATATGGGAACCCTCATGATTGTGAAAGATGAAACTGCGACTACTTAAACACACTTGCACCACAGAAATGGCACGCGCAGTTTGGTATTGGGGCACGTGAGAAGGGAATACAATAGATGGGCATTGGCGCGCATCTTTTTTTCTTATTGATATGATATGTAAGGAGATGTCGGCGCACCATTATGGCGCCGGCTACTCCTTGGCCGTTGAGTTAAACTTGAACACGTATCTTGAAGCAAAACGTACAAAGCAGTGCATGGAAAGTAGAAAACTCGGGCAGAGATATGCAAAGACACACTTACACTTATACGCACATATCAGAACACAATGGTAAGTAAATGTTCGAAAGTCAATGAATGAAGTCTCTGATATAATGTCCCTCGATAATATTCGGTCCACCAGCACAAAACAGTAGAGCACACGTCTGGTCCGTATAAAGATGCATTCGCTCGTGTGTACATAATTGTCGACACGTCATTCATTTCACAACACACACATGATGAGAGTCACGTGATACTGTACATAATAAGTACATTTGTTACAAATGAAAGTTCGTTATTTCTTAATACTTATCAGCAATCCCGCTGTCTTGTAAAGAACGTGTTGATGCTTTTAAAGCGTGCGACTGTAAAACTCGAGTAGGCCACGGACCCAGAAGTTTCTTCATGTTAAACGGTCTGCGGTCTAATGCCAACTGTTCGGACTTAAGACGGCGTCTCGTGATGTGGACAGTCTACGAGAAGGTGACATACGTCTTCATCTATCAATCCGCATTCGCATTCGGGACTTTCAGCTCTGCCGTGTCTGTGCAAAGAAAAAAAAAAAACAAATGTTTTTGTGTATGCCGTGCCTAGCCTCAATCGGTCAATTAGAGTTTCCGATATTCTATCTAATGCCAGCGTAATTTTTAATTCAATAAATGGATCGATGTGGTATAAATCGCACCTCTTTGTACTTTGGTCAAACCAAGCAGTTTTGCTCATTCTGAAAGTTGTATTCTTTATAATACTACGCAATTCACTTTTTTCGAAATATTGGTTGCCACGATGTGTAGACCTACTTTGTGTGCTCTGGACGGCTCTGGAAGGCCAACTGCAAATCTTCTTTGCACAGCTGATGCCGTCCGGATAGTCGTTGATAGATTACTTAACAGGTTGTCAGCCTCCGAAGGTATTATGTAAGCGAAAGTACGCATGCGTAAAACATGCAGCGAACGAACACTCTTCCAACGCTGTAAAGAAGAAAGAATGCATAAAGGGTGGTGCATTTTACGCTCCAATCTCGTCCTATGTAAGGCGCTTTAGAGTTAGGGCTGTTTTGCCTGTAATTGCGTGACCCTTGCAGGGTTCCTCACAGTGCAACCGTGCACTTGAAACGGGCAGGTGTTGAACCACCCCGCAAGGAGATGGGGAAACTTCGCTGCGACCGGACCGCTTGACAGTCCGTGTTTACGGGAGGAGAGGCGCGCCCGAGAGGAGGTGCGCTCTCACTCTCTGCCGTCCCCGTGAATGCTGAAATGAGCGCGGTCGCGTTGCGTGGCTTCGGTGAAACTGCCGTATCGCGATATGTAGTGGAGCTGCCACAGTAAAATTTGAGACACGCGTAGCCAGCCAAAGGTGCTGTTACTTTGCCGAATTTCACGTGCCGGCGTCCACAACAACGCGAGCACGCTTTGTTTAGAAATTTCCGGCCATGAGGCCGTGCCCGGACCGCGTGTGTTAGTCCCTTGGTTTGGCGACAAGGATGGCGTCAAAGTGACGCCGTGAAACGGGTTTCGTGCGTGCAAATGAGGCATTGATGTGATTAGAGAGAAAGCGAGAACATAGAAAAGAAAAAAAAAAAGAGGGGGGGGGGCACACGCCGGGGACGAGTAGTCGCAAAGTGTTAAGTGTGCAGTTTATTTACGTGCGGCACACAGGTGAGCTGTTGCAGCTGTGAGTTTTGACAAATATTGCGTGTGTCATGTTCAGTGGACACGATGAAACGTTTTTTAGCGAACGCGTTGTATCCGCTGGGCTTGTACGTACGCGTACATGAATTGTCGCTTACTCGGTTTGATGTCTCCTTGCCGCTGGGGCAGCTGATACGACTGATACGCCATTTTGCAGCAGTGAAGGGTGCGTGAATGAATGGGCAAGAAACTTAGCAACAGTAACGAGAAAAGAATTAAAAACAAACAAACAAACGAAAGCATGTTTGCCGTGTATATTCAATCTTGTAGTGCAGAAAAATAGTCAGTGCAGCAACCTGCGCGGCCAACGCGCTCCTCGCGAAGAAAAGAGGGAGAGAGAGACGAGCTGGCCGCCGACCAACCGGCGTGCGCCGTTCGCCTTCCTCCTCAGTCTCGCGGGCCGGCGCCGACACCGCGACTCGATCGTGTCGAGCATTCGCTTGGGATTCGCTCGCAGGATTTCAAGCTGGACGGTTGTGCCCTCGCGATCTCCGACTTCAGCGTAGCTCCCGCCGACTGGTTCGCCCTCCGCGGTCTCCTGACGCCGTGTAGCTCTCGCATTGTGGCACCCCGCCCTTGGACTGCTTCGACCGGATCCCCACTTTCCTATCTCCTTCTTTTTCCTCTCGTTGGCTGTCTTCTTCTGCTTCTACTTTCCTTCTATTCTTTTTATCCCTCCTTCACCCCACCCCTATAAGGCACTGCGCCGTGTCGCCTGAAGGCAGACAGAAATTAGGTGCCTTTTTCCTCTTCATTCTAATCACTACCACCATTCGCTTTCCGGGCGCGTTTCGAAGCAGAAGCAGAAACTTCGGAAGCCGTCATGTCTGGCCGTGGCAAAGGTGGCAAAGGGCTGGGGAAGGGTGGCGCCAAGCGTCATCGAAAGGTGTTGCGTGACAACATCCAGGGCATAACCAAGCCGGCCATCCGTCGTCTGGCGCGCCGTGGCGGTGTCAAGCGCATCTCTGGCCTCATCTACGAGGAAACTCGCGGCGTTCTCAAGGTGTTCCTCGAGAACGTGATCCGCGATGCCGTCACTTACACCGAGCACGCCAAAAGGAAGACCGTGACAGCCATGGACGTCGTGTACGCCCTCAAGCGTCAGGGCCGCACCCTGTACGGATTCGGAGGCTAAGAAGCCAGCGGCGTCGCCTGCAGCCAGCCAACGAGAACACAACAGCCCTCTTCAGGGCTACCCACTTGATGCTTCGGCAGTGTGATCCCAGCGGTTCGCCATACCCGTCCGTCCCTCTTTGCAATATCATTGCGTCATCGCTCAGGTGAGCAGCACCTCGTGTAGTAGTAGCTTGATCGCGCTGGGTACTTGTCACGTTCACCGCATTTCGTTCGCGTCGTCGTCTTTCTCCTGGGTCTGCATGCACGAATCAATCGCCGCATCTGCGAGTTCTTCCTCTCCTTCCTGCAAGCCAAGCTGCTAAAACGGGCCCGTCAAGCGAACGTCGCCTAGTTACCTTATCGCGCGAAGGAAGAAGCCGAGCGCAGCGTTCTACCCTGGTCACTGCATTCTTGGAGACACGACTATGCTCAGGAAGCACGAACTCGCTTTTTTCTTTGGAATGCCCACTACACGATCGCGTCACGTTGTGTCAAAATAAATAAAAACGCACTATGTTCTACCGTGGGGCACCCAGACGAAGAAGGGATGTGTACTTACAAATGAAAAAATTGATTGTGACAGGTTGGTCGTGTTTACCGCGCCCGCTGTGCACTCAGAAGTGCCCCATTCAATAACACATTGTGTACATTGTCACGCCTAATAATTTTTGTTTGTTTTTTTTTTTCACACCTGGCGCTGCCGAGCTGCAAAATACAAAAAAAAAGAAAGAAAAGTGGAAGGGGATGTTTAAACAGAATTTCTGCGCAAGTCAGAAGCAAGTACACAATAAGCGCTGCCCATGCAGCGTGCTGAGGGAAGCTGCACTTGATAGAAGTGGCACTCATGTACTGTACTGGTGCTGCGAACACTGCAGTTGTGAAAGCTTTACTTGGACGGACAGCTACGCAACAAGTGTTTCCATTTCGCCGGCAGAGGTGGTCACTCTAGGGAGGCTGGCTTCGCCGCCCACGCGAGAGGGGGGGGGGGGGGGGACTAGCCCATGATGTAAACGCGAGAGGTTCGAGCGCGGGAAATTCGAAAGCAAGGCGCGCTCGCGTGAGCCTGCCGTCAGATGGCGACACCAACCCACGAGCATTGCATTTTCAAGTGCACCCTTGGTTTCCCACCCACCTCCGCACAGGACGAGGCGTGTCGAATGTGTAACCAAGGCGCACGACAGTGGTTCTGCTCAGGCAAAGCCTACCTATAACAAAAATTGTTCTCCATGTGTGTACCTTCATTTTCTCGTGAAAATGTGAAAGAGGAGTGAATGGGGCTTTTTGAGGCGCGTGTTGATCTTCGTTTCTATTATGATTATTATTTTTCACCCTTTCATTGAGTCCATTTCCTGCTTTTTGTGCCACATATTTAGCACTTAGAGGTTGGGGGGGGGGGGGGGGGGATTGCTGATGTGTAAGATGGAAAAGAAGAGGAAAGTGAGCCCCGAAACTGTCTGCATCAGGATGCGACACCTCAGCGGTAGCTCACAAGGGATGGGGGGTGAGGGGGGATTAAAAGGGTGGGAATAAAAGTGTAGAGAAAGAGACATGAGGGAAGCCAGAGTGAGACGACATATCGAGGGAATAGGAGTAAAAATGAAACAAAACATTCGAACGCAAACACCCCGTACATCCAACCGCCATTGAGCGCACCTAGTAGTTTGGCAAGTATGTATGAGTGATTCTTAAGAGGGAAAGGAAGATAAAATTGAGTCCCGTTACTGTCTGCGATTGAGCAAGTAGGCGCGCTCAGTGGCAGTTGGATGTACGGGGTGTTTGTGTTAGAATGTTTTGTTGCGTTTTACTCCTTGTCGTTGCGCGGACGTGTATGCATATACCAACACTGCCGGTGGTCTCTCGTCGTCTTCGCCCATCTACGTAATGGTCGCAAATAAGCGACAACGCAAGGAGCAAGTTTTTTTGGCGTGGCAGTGCGCATTTGCCCTCGGTGATGCGAGGCGCTCTAGTGCGATGCGCGCTGTTGGCGTGAATGGTGGCGTCTCGCACTCCGTCGCGCCGCTTCGGGAAGCGACGAGCTACAGCGTCGATTGATGTGTTGCCTGGAAGGCGAAAGAAATGCGCAGCAGGCTGTATTGTACAGCGGTAGTGGTTTCGTTTCGGTGTACCTCTTTGCAGCCGCGAACTGCACTGAAGAGGTTCTTTAACGGGGAAAGTGAAGAGAAAAGCGCGGAGCTGTTACTGTCTTTCAAGCGAAGTCACCGACACGGCTCCGCGCGGGGGAAGGGGAGAGGGAGGTAAGGTTGAGGAGGAAAGCTTAGGAGAGAGAGAACACAGAGGGCTGACTCGGACGCAGCCCGCGCTGCCCCCGGGAAGGGGAAAGCAGTCAGGCGAGCCGGGATGGAGAGGGAACCATCGCACCACGCGGCAAGAGTGAGAGGAGGTGGGCGTGTCCCGCCGTGTAAACAAACACACACGGACACGTGGTTGCGGGGCGCGCGATGAGGGCGAAGCACGGTGGAGGTGGGCGTGGCCCGGCACGTAAACAAACACGGACACGTGCGTGCGGGCCACGCTAGAGGCGCGCGATGAGAGCGGCGTCGCCGAAGAACTCGAGTAGGGCCTCGAAGGCCCGCATGAGGCTCGAGCGGGGGGCCTGGGGGAACCGGAGGTGGTCGAGGCTCACGTGTGGAAGTCCCAGACGACCGTAGGCGTCGAAGAGCCGCCGGCGTTGTTCCGTGTAGCCGGGGCAGTGAAGCAGGATGTGCTCGGTGGTCTCCTCTGCCGGGCACTCGGCACACGAAGGGCTCCCGCTGCTGGTGAATCGGAACTGCCTTGCAGCCGTGCGGGAACAGTCGGTGCGAAGCCGAAGCAGGAAGGCCCGGGCACGCCTGCTGATGCCGGTCTTCGGCAGCGGTCGCGGGGGGTATCCTGTTGCCACACGTGAGTCCGGGTGTAGCGCGCGCACATGGCGCGCAATACGAAGATGCGCAACATCGCTCGCGCAGATGAAAGTCGAAATGGGTGTGCTGGGGTGGTGCGCCTCCTTGGCGAGTGCGTCCGCTGTCTCGTTTCCGAGTAATCCAACATGAGACGGCACCCACTGGAACGCAACATCACAACCACTCCGCACGATCACCGCGAACTTCCGCGCGAGGCGTTGCGCAACGGGAGCGCCACGTTCTCCGCGAGCAAGAGTGAGGAGGGCGGCGCGAGAGTCACACACCACTGCTGCCGACTGCGGCAGGAAGTCAACGAGTTGATCTGCAGCGAGATCGAGCGCGGCAAGTTCAGCAGCAGTGGAGGAAGCACTCAGGGGAAGGCGGCACTTCACACTGATGCCGAGGGATGGAGCGAAACAAGCAGCTGCCGCCGAGCCGTCCGCTGTGACTGAACCGTCGGTGTACAGCAGAACTCGGCCGGCGAGCCGCTCCTCTATCGTGGCGACAGCCTCCTGCTGGAGGGCAGACCAAGGAGTGTGTTTTTTGGATCTGATGCCCGGAATGGTGGTGTTGATCTCGAGCCCAGGATCTTGGTGCGGCGGGATCGGGATCAAGCCGCAGTAAGGCGGGTCGGGCACGAGCGCAGCGTACTCCAAGGCGCGCTGACCCATGCACGAATGGGGACGATCCAGGAGTCGTCCAGCCAGGCGTCGTCCCTCGGACGTGAGGTACATGCGGTGTATGTGACGCAACGCACTGCCTCTCGCCCGAAGTGAGAGGGATGTCTCGCCAGCCTCCGCCAGGGTGGGGCCGATCGGCGACGTGCGCGGCAGGCCATACAGGCGGCGTACCACGCCCCGGTGGAGGTTGTCCAGCGCGGCCCATTGCACAGGTCGTAGTGCGACGAGCGGGACGGCATACAGAGCCCTGGCCGACGCTACCGCATTGAAAAAACGCAGCGCGATGTCCGGGGAGCAGCCTCCACCATTGGCAAGCATGCGGGAGGCCATGCCGCCAATCCTCCGTGTGTCGCTGCGGATGGACGCCAGTGCGGGGCTCCAGTTAAGCCGCTGGTCGATCGTGAGACCAAGATAGCGCACTTTGCGCCTCCACGGGAGTCGGTGGCCGCGAAGGACGAGCTGCGCACCGACGAAGCACTTCGTGCCCTCCGGGTGGACGCGCATGGCCTGCGTCTTGGCGGCTGAGAGCTGGAGCCCGATGCCTGTGACGAAACCGTCAACTGCGTCCATGGCAGCTTGTAGTCCCCGGCGCACCTGCCGACCACGAAGGGTGGGGCCACAGGTGAAGAGTGCGATGTCGTCCGCATAAACCGCAACGCGCACCTCGTAATCAGTGACTCGCGGGATGTGGTCGGTGAGGCGTGCGAGAGCTGCATTGAAAAGAAAAGGGCTCAGCACACTGCCCTGCGGAACACCCGCTGACACCAACCGAGGACTGCTGAGTTCGCCGGCGACGCGCACACGAAAGGATCGGCCACTGAGGAAAGCCTCGACGTAACGGAGCATGTTCGCGCACACACGCATCTCACGAAGGGCGTTGAGGATGGTGTTGTGTGGGAGCGAGTCAAACGCACTCTTTACGTCGAAAAGCACGAGGTATCCCGCCTCCCCACGGTGCTTGGCCTCCTCAAGAAGGCTCACAACGTCCGAGATCGAGTCCGCAGTCGCTCGATGAGCTCGGAAACCGGACTGTTCGGCCGCGAGAAAATCAAGCGCGGAAGCGATCCATTGAAGGCGCCGGAGCGCCATGGCTTCGAATGTTTTCCCCACGGCCGAAGTGAGCGAGACCGGTCGGTAGGCTGAAGGTTCGGACTCCGGCTTCCCTTTCTTGTGGATGGGAAGTACTATGGACTCTCCCCACGAGGCTGGTAGCGCCCCCGTGCGCCAGATGCCGTTGTAGGAGTCAAGCAGCTTCCGAGACTGGGTGGCATCCAAGTTTCGGAGCATTTGATAAGTGACGCCATCAGCCCCCGGCGCCGAGCGGCGCCCCCGAGAGTCGAGGACATCGCGAAGCTCGCGGATGCTGAAGTCGGCTGTGCACAGCTCGCCGATCGCTTCCACAATAGCTGGTGTGGGGAAGAAGCGAAAGGGCGCAAAGAGTTCGGGCCGTGCATGTGGCGGCAGCTCGGGCACGGTAGCAGCTGCGCTGGCAGTGGGCGCACTCGCGAAAGTGTCAGCCAACAATTCGGCAAGTTGCACGGTGCCGATTCCAAGCGTGACCGCGATGGAGAGCTCCGGATGCCGAGGCACACGGGGGCGGAGGAGGGCTCGGAACACGCGCCAAGCACGCCGTTGGTACAGCGGGTCGTCGAAAGTGCGGCAGAGGCTGGACCAGCTGCGATTCCGTTGTCTATGGGCGTGGCGTCGACAGACCGCGTCGATGCGGTTGTACACAGTCCAGTCCTCTGCCTTGTCCGAACGTTCCGCTCTGCGCTGCGCCCGGCGGCGAGCTGCGCGCAGGTTGAGGAGCTTAATGTCGGGCACGGTCGTGCCCGTCGGCACTCGACACACCGTCGTGGCGGCACTCGCGCACTGCACAATGTGTTGTAGGAAGTCGCCCGCGACTGGCACTTCAGCACACAGTTCGCGGAAACGGGGCCAGTTCACAACACTGTACACATTGGTGCGCGGGGCGCCGGTATAAAAGGGCTCCACGAGGATCGGATAGTGATCCGAGCCCTCAGTGTCCGGCGCGCGTCGCCACGAATAGTGGCAGTCGTCCGTGACGAGGGTGAGGTCAATCGCACTGCGCTTGACACCGGGACGCACGAAAGTGTGGCTGCCATCGTTGAGGATGTGTAGGCCAGCGCGGAGGGCAGCGTCCATTAAAGCGCGGCCACTGGCGTTTACACTCGCGCACCCCCACGCCGTGTGATGGGAGTTGAAATCCCCACACAACACAGCAGCACCTCCGAGGCGATCGGCGAGCCGCACAATGAAGTCGGCGTCCCACTCGCGCGACGAGTTGACATACACGCTCGCGACACAAGTGTCTGTCGTGCCCACACGTACCCTCACTGCCACACACTCGACGCCCGCACCGACGATGTCAGATACGTCGAGACGCACTTGGGGAAGGCGCGCGCGCACGTAGAGAGAGGCCCTTGCCAGGCCCTGTGGGTGCGCCGGGTTGTTGCAATGCGTGCTTAGGCACGCGCTGTTCTTGCAGCTCGTGGCCCCGTGGTAAGCCACATAGCCTGGTAAATTGAGGGCCCCATCACGAACTCGCGTCTCTTGCAGTGCCAGGACGTCGAGGTCGCGCTGGGGCAGTGAGCGGGTGAGCTCAGGGATACGGCAGCGGAGGGAACGCACGTTCCACTGGAAAATCCGCGGCCGCGGCTTCTTCCACGCACTATCCATGCTGTGTGAGATCGTGATGTGCGCGCAAGGCTGCGATGCAGTAGTCGCGCGTCGCCGGGCTGCACACCGTAGTCTCCAGGAGTGCGCGAAGAGCCGCGGCCAGTGCCGTCATCACTGTATCCCTTGCGTCCTTTTGGGGAGGGGGGGGACGTGTAGGCTGTGTGGCCGCCGGTGCTGTGGTGGCATTGCCCTTCAGGGCATCGCGGAAAGTGCAGCCAGGGTGTGTGGCTGCCGTTGCTGCCGCTGAAGCCTCCCGTTGAAGCGAAGCTTTTGCTTGCTCGACGGCTTCGCGGCGCGTCAGCTTTCCGCCAGAGGAGGCGAGGAGAAAGGCTGCCTTTCGCTGCAGCTGCCATGACTCGCACCGAGGTTCGTTGGTGGGGTGGGAGCCCTTGCAGTTGATGCAGCGGGGTTTCTCTGAGGGGCAGGGACCCTCTGCGTGTTTCCCGCCGCAGCGGAGGCAGCGCCTGTCACGCGAGCACGTTGCGGTGGCGTGTCCAAACACACCGCAACGCGCACACTGCAGTGGACGCGGAAGGCGCGCCCGCACCGGCCTCCGTTGTTTGAAGAGCAAGAGCTCGGGTGGCACGACAGTTCCCTCGAATGTAATGACAAGCGTGGAGCCGCGCCGCGCACACGACAGGGTCCTTGCCGCTGAGGAGATGTTCGCGGCAATGCGGTCGAGGGGAATGTTTTCGTCAACCCCAAACACCTCCCCTACACACGAGTTCAGGTCGAGCACCTTTGCCCTCACTCTGACATCAACGATGGTGGTGATCCCAAGGAGAGCACTGACATCAGAGTTTGGGGCGGTGTCGACAGCGACGAGATTGCGGCGGTGATTGACCCGCACCCTTTGTGTGGCTGCAAAACCGGCGAGGAAGGCAGAGATTGCGTCCCTCGATGCAGCCAGAAAGTGTGCCTTACGGCCGACCGGTCTGAAAATGATCGTCTGGCCGATCGCATCACCAGCAGGCCGCGGTGATGATTGCCTCACAGGGGCGCGGATCTCCGCTGCCACCTGAGTGGAAGCTGGGCGTGGCGCTGGCTGCTGCTTTTTCGTCGGTTTCCCCTTCCCTTTCCCTCTTGTCTGTGGCAGAGAGGAGTCAATGGGCGCGCAGAGAGTAAGCTTGCCCGGGGCCTCTGTGGTTGGAAGAGGGGGAAAACTTGCAAAGCCCGTCTGGGGAGAGGGGGAGACTCCAGACGTTGAGGGGAGTGGCACCTCCTCTCTTTGTGGTCCGCTCAGTTCCTTTGGGGGGCCCGCCGGAAGAGGGAGGGGGTTGTTGGCCTGAGGGGAGGACGGGGGGAGACCAGGAGTTGACCCACGCTCGCCTCGGGAAAGGGCTGTGGCTTGTGCGCCACTCTCTCCGGTGACGTCAGGACTGGGGAGGACTGGTTGGGAGAGGAAACCAGTTTTCGGCTGCGCAGATAGGTCGCGGGCTGGGTTGGTGCCGGCGGCTGCAGCAGACGACGCTCCCTGCTCAGGCTGTTCCACGCTCACGACACTTTCGCTTTCGGAGCTCGGTGAGGTGGCGGGTGTCTCGTGCTCCCAGGAGGAGGAGGAGGACGAAGACGTCGTCGGAGAGGAGGAACTGGCGCTACTGGTTTCCTCGTTGCCGGGCGGTGACTGCGACAAAAACTCGTCAGTTTGTGTGGCCGTAGAAATGGCGGCTGGCTTGGTAATGGCCGCCGCACGGCCTCCTCGGAGTCTTTGTGTGGCAGCCGGCCTCTTGGGCGGTTGCTGGCGCCGTGGACGTGGTCGAGACTGTGGCCTGGACGTAGGTGTCTCCTCCAGTTTCTCCGCGGAGAAGGAGCCTTTGCGAGCCAGTCGGCGGCGGGCCCTGGTCAGTCGCAGGCTGGCCGCTTTGACGGTTGGGCTAGGGCCACATGTTTGTGGCGTGGAGTCCACGTGGTTGGCGGCTTCGTTGATGTCTGAGTGGAGAGCCTCGGAGTTGTGCGATGGCTCGCGGTTGCCGTCGGCCATGATGAGTGGCGACAGACCTCAAATGAGGTCGAAAAGAAAAAAAAAAAGAAAAAAAAAAGGATAAGAAAACAAAGAGTTACAGCTACATAGTGCTCTGCCCCCTTAGAGCCCTGAGAAGGGCTACGCTCGAGAGCGCGATCGTGGGAGCAGAACAAAAGAGAGAAAAAAATTGAGGACACGGGCGTGTCAAATACTTTATTTAAGACAAAGGACTTGAAGGAGCGACGAAAAACGACGTCCGCTCCCTCCAAACGACATCGACCGACCGGCGGAGCGAAAAAAACCGCGAACTGCACGGTTGCCCGAAAATGAGCGCCAGCCAGCATCCTGGCGTACGCTTCCGCGCTCGCACGCGGACGGGTTCTCACGCTTCGGCCAATGGGAGGGAGAGAGATGGGTCGTGCGGCGAAGCCGCTTTTGCCGATCTCCGGCAGGAGCGCAGTTTCGCTCCGTCAGTCGAGGTGATCGGACGCACGCAGCATGGCCCGAACTAAACAAACCGCGCGCAAGAGTACTGGAGGCAAGGCTCCGCGTAAGCAGCTTGCTACCAAGGCTGCTCGCAAGAGTGCCCCTGCCACAGGCGGGGTGAAGAAACCTCACCGTTACAGGCCTGGAACCGTGGCCCTGCGTGAAATTCGCCGATACCAGAAGTCGACCGAACTGCTGATCCGCAAGCTTCCCTTTCAGCGCCTGGTGCGGGAAATCGCTCAGGACTTCAAGACGGACCTCCGTTTCCAGAGTTCTGCCGTGATGGCCCTACAGGAAGCTAGCGAGGCCTACCTCGTTGGTCTTTTCGAAGACACCAACCTGTGCGCCATCCACGCTAAGCGCGTCACCATCATGCCAAAGGACATCCAGCTGGCTCGGCGCATTCGCGGTGAGCGCGCCTAAGTTGGGCTGCTCCCTGCGCTTCGGTCGACAGGCAAGCAACAACAAACGGTCCTTCTCAGGACCACCAACGTGTCTGCTTTGGCTACGAGACCACTCCAGGCCACGTACTCCGGCCGCACCCTCTTTTGCTGTCATGTTTTGTACGTACGTGGCTGCCGTTGTCTAGCGCGCGGAAGAACGGAACGTCGGCGCGTCGTTATTACGAAGAAATGGCTCAGCTTTGACAAATTCAAGGTAAAAGTGTGTATCATTATGAGTAGACAGAGAAAAGGTAGGCTAGCTTCAGTCGGTGTGTGTGCAGCAGCCGTGCTGCGACCCTGTGGTGTGTCAATTTCATTTATGTGTTTACCTTTTTGCCCGCCGCTTGTAAGGTGTTTTTGAGGGCTTCTGTTTGCGTAACGCCATGGTGACTTGGGCTGCTGGACCCCGGCGCAACTTTTGGGTGCACTCGTAGGAGGTGATGAAGTTTTACCGAGAGACGAAATAAACAATTGTATCGGGCCAGTTGGTAAGGATCCATCTCGCTAGGAAGCGCAGCCACTATTACACAGACCTCACAACACAAGCGCTTAACTTCAACTGAACTTTCATTGCAAACGTCAGAGTTTATAAAGGGGGTGAACAGAGAAAAAGAATAGTAAAAGGTAGACAACAAAAAGCACACGTGCCAGTCCCGCACATTACTGTCTGTTATTCTCTATCACCCCATCCAAAAAACAGTTCTTTCCGCGTGAGCGCGATAGAGAGTGCACTAACACACTCGAAATCATCGCGTGTCATTTCCTTTCATTTCTTTTGAAGCTGAACAAGTTTTTGTGCCATATTCTGGACAATTTTTTTTTTTTTTTGCAATAAACGTTTAGTTGAAGTTAAGCGCTTGTGTTGTGTGTTCTGTGTAATAGTGGCTGCGCTGCCTAGCAAGATAGACGAAATAAATTGTGTTAGAAGCACCAAATGGAATGCGCTAACGGCGGGTTCTCTCTCTCTCTCTCTCTTTTTTTTTTTACCTTACGTTTGTTTTTCTATTCAAAGGTATTAAATTTACTCTGTCCCTGTGCTGACCCGTTCAGGTGTCATCGTAAGGATAGACGGTTACGTGTGGAGCTTTTTTTTTTTTTTTTTTTTAATGAGAAATGACAACGCTTACATGCTCTTTTCTGTCTTTTTCGGTGCCGAGCTGCGTGATTTGGTTGTCTCTTTGCAGCATTTGGCGTCGCGCACTTGTGGCTAACTGATGTCGCGAGGAAATATATATAAAGTATAGAAAAACAAACACGCTTGAGGGTACGAACAGAGCCATCGTGACTGCGAAGCGAAACACGGCCGCGTCACCTGTTTGGGTGGTCCTTAGAAGGACCGTTTGGGGAATGCGGCGAGCGCGCGGAAGGGGTGCTCGCTTACGCCTTCTTCTCCGTCTTCTTTGGAAGAAGCACGGCTTGAATGTTGGGCAACACACCGCCCTGCGCGATGGTGACGCCGGAAAGCAGTTTGTTCAGCTCCTCGTCGTTGCGGATGGCGAGCTGCAAGTGACGGGGGATGATCCGGGTCTTCTTGTTGTCACGAGCGGCGTTGCCCGCCAGCTCGAGCACCTCGGCGGCCAGGTACTCGAGTACGGCAGCCAGGTAGACCGGAGCGCCAGCTCCGACGCGCTCGGCGTAGTTTCCCTTGCGTAGGAGGCGGTGAATACGGCCCACGGGGAACTGAAGCCCCGCGCGGCTAGAACGGGTCTTGCTCTTGCCTTTCGCCTTGCCGCCCTTGCCACGTCCGGACATGGTGTTGCTTTTCGCTTGGTACGACGCCGGTTGCCGAAAACAAGAAAGCTGCTGCCTTCTGAGATGAGAGCCGTGCTCGAATGGTTTCCGTTGCCACCATCGCGCGCCGCCGCTCGCGGGGAACGGATGAGAGTGTGAGAGAGAGAAGCCGTGCGAACCAATGGGGCGCGCGCGTTGTGCTGATCTCGTCAACACCCCTCGCTCATATTTAAGCGCGGCGAGACGGGGGGACACGCGCATTCGACTCTGGTCTCGCGTGCGTGTTGTGTGAAATCATGCCTCCCCAACCGTCTGGCAAAGCCGTCAAGAAGGCCGGCAAGGCGCAGAAGAATGTGCGCGCCACGGACAAGAAGAAGAAGAAGCGCCGCAGGAAGGAGAGCTTCTCCATCTACATCTATAAGGTGCTGAAGCAGGTGCACCCCGACACTGGTGTCTCCAGCAAGGCCATGTCCATCATGAACAGCTTCGTGAACGACATCTTCGAGCGTATCGCCGCCGAGTCGTCACGCCTTGCTCACTACAACAAGCGCTCGACCATCACGAGCCGGGAGATCCAGACCGCGGTGCGCCTGCTGCTGCCCGGAGAGCTGGCCAAGCACGCGGTGTCCGAGGGTACAAAAGCCGTCACCAAGTACACCAGCTCCAAGTAGGCGTGCGTCGTGGGCCACAGCGAGCAACGACAAATCAACGGCTCTTCTCAGAGCCACCCAAATTGTCTGCGTCGGCATAGGGGTTGTGCTGAGAGATTCGGCTCCGAATCCATCCTCTTCTCTCTGTTGAACACCGCTAGCAGGAGCGTTGGTGTGCCGCGCTCGACGTGTGTGCTCGGGGAGGTTGAACAGGTAAATTAGAGAAGACCGAGTGCGCGGAGAAAAGTGCCACAAGTACGGTAATGGAGGGAAAACAAAACCAGGAGCGTGGTAATTAAAAAAAAAAAAAAAAACAGGGGGAAGGTGGCCGCTTCTCTCAAAAAAAGGTAACATGAACTCGAGTGTGTTCAGCTCTTGGGAAATGATAGAATAGGAAACTCGCGTCAGCGCTTGCCCGAGCAACTCCGACATGTCGGGCCAAATATGAAGGGGTATACACGGTATGCAGTGCATGCGGAGAGAAGGAAACTGCCGAACACTTGATAATGCTATGTAAAGGGCTTCACCTTATAGTTTAGAATGATGGCGCAGAGTTTTTCAAAAGCACCGGGGTTTAGAGACGGGGGAGGGCAAAATAGACTTTAGGCGGGTAGAATTAACTAGAAGGTGGTTATCTTATTGGTGGCTAAAGTCAAGGCAAGAGTGAAAACTAAACCATTCACTGCAAAGCACCGCGGTCCTATACTTCACTATTTAAAGAGAGAAAAAAAACAAGATAAATGTAGCTGTTTGTTAGGTCAGCATTATGGCTAGGTGGTGATAGCTGCCGCCCGATGTGAAGGGTACAGCCACATTCATCAGACAGCGCAGAGTTCCTTCTCTGCCACGCCATTCATTTGTTTACGAAATTGGGGCATTTATTTCTTGAGAGCGCAGGGCAGGCCCGTTTCGAGACTGTAGGAGGAGTGAATGTAGCTTAAAGTGCGTGGCGCGGTGAAAAATGTGCGGAAGCATTGATGCAAGAAAAGATAGGGGAGAAATATATAGACGCATGTGACAATAGCTGTAGAAGCAGAAAAGCGTGGCGGCGGACTGCATGCTAATTATTGTCCGAAAGCAAAGTATCGACAGCCCGAGTGAAGGAAAAAACAAAACTGTGCGTACGCATGACAGGGGTACCACGCAGGTGATTTATATAGTGCACAAAGAAGTACGAAATCCAGTAAAGAAAGGCGGTCGACACGAGGTATGGGCATTTCCCGTTTTCGCACCGAGTGCTCCGTTTGCGCGTCGCCGAAAGAAACATAGCCAGGCCGGCCAGCAAACGACACTGCTCGGCTTGACGTTTACATAATCACACGGTGTAGCGGAACACTGTGTTCTCTTCGAAAGAACAAATGCGCCTGTGCTAGGCACAAATGAGTGGTACGTTCCATTCGGAATGTGGTGGGAAACTTACCTTAAATGAATGAGCGGACGCACCGTTTATTTCCGCTTTGTTTTAGATTACTGACTATGTTCGGCGGGTCGACAGTGCATTTGTATGAAGCTTTCAAGCGCGATCATTTTGTAATTTCGCATCGTGCGTCCCTGCCACAAGTTCGGGGAAGGAATACTTTCAATATGGGAACCCTCATGATTGTGAAAGATGAAACTGCGACTACTTAAACACACTTGCACCACAGAAATGGCACGCGCAGTTTGGTATTGGGGCACGTGAGAAGGGAATACAATAGATGGGCATTGGCGCGCATCTTTTTTTCTTATTGATATGATATGTAAGGAGATGTCGGCGCACCATTATGGCGCCGGCTACTCCTTGGCCGTTGAGTTAAACTTGAACACGTATCTTGAAGCAAAACGTACAAAGCAGTGCATGGAAAGTAGAAAACTCGGGCAGAGATATGCAAAGACACACTTACACTTATACGCACATATCAGAACACAATGGTAAGTAAATGTTCGAAAGTCAATGAATGAAGTCTCTGATATAATGTCCCTCGATAATATTCGGTCCACCAGCACAAAACAGTAGAGCACACGTCTGGTCCGTATAAAGATGCATTCGCTCGTGTGTACATAATTGTCGACACGTCATTCATTTCACAACACACACATGATGAGAGTCACGTGATACTGTACATAATAAGTACATTTGTTACAAATGAAAGTTCGTTATTTCTTAATACTTATCAGCAATCCCGCTGTCTTGTAAAGAACGTGTTGATGCTTTTAAAGCGTGCGACTGTAAAACTCGAGTAGGCCACGGACCCAGAAGTTTCTTCATGTTAAACGGTCTGCGGTCTAATGCCAACTGTTCGGACTTAAGACGGCGTCTCGTGATGTGGACAGTCTACGAGAAGGTGACATACGTCTTCATCTATCAATCCGCATTCGCATTCGGGACTTTCAGCTCTGCCGTGTCTGTGCAAAGAAAAAAAAAAAAACAAATGTTTTTGTGTATGCCGTGCCTAGCCTCAATCGGTCAATTAGAGTTTCCGATATTCTATCTAATGCCAGCGTAATTTTTAATTCAATAAATGGATCGATGTGGTATAAATCGCACCTCTTTGTACTTTGGTCAAACCAAGCAGTTTTGCTCATTCTGAAAGTTGTATTCTTTATAATACTACGCAATTCACTTTTTTCGAAATATTGGTTGCCACGATGTGTAGACCTACTTTGTGTGCTCTGGACGGCTCTGGAAGGCCAACTGCAAATCTTCTTTGCACAGCTGATGCCGTCCGGATAGTCGTTGATAGATTACTTAACAGGTTGTCAGCCTCCGAAGGTATTATGTAAGCGAAAGTACGCATGCGTAAAACATGCAGCGAACGAACACTCTTCCAACGCTGTAAAGAAGAAAGAATGCATAAAGGGTGGTGCATTTTACGCTCCAATCTCGTCCTATGTAAGGCGCTTTAGAGTTAGGGCTGTTTTGCCTGTAATTGCGTGACCCTTGCAGGGTTCCTCACAGTGCAACCGTGCACTTGAAACGGGCAGGTGTTGAACCACCCCGCAAGGAGATGGGGAAACTTCGCTGCGACCGGACCGCTTGACAGTCCGTGTTTACGGGAGGAGAGGCGCGCCCGAGAGGAGGTGCGCTCTCACTCTCTGCCGTCCCCGTGAATGCTGAAATGAGCGCGGTCGCGTTGCGTGGCTTCGGTGAAACTGCCGTATCGCGATATGTAGTGGAGCTGCCACAGTAAAATTTGAGACACGCGTAGCCAGCCAAAGGTGCTGTTACTTTGCCGAATTTCACGTGCCGGCGTCCACAACAACGCGAGCACGCTTTGTTTAGAAATTTCCGGCCATGAGGCCGTGCCCGGACCGCGTGTGTTAGTCCCTTGGTTTGGCGACAAGGATGGCGTCAAAGTGACGCCGTGAAACGGGTTTCGTGCGTGCAAATGAGGCATTGATGTGATTAGAGAGAAAGCGAGAACATAGAAAAGAAAAAAAAAAAAGAGGGGGGGGGGGCACACGCCGGGGACGAGTAGTCGCAAAGTGTTAAGTGTGCAGTTTATTTACGTGCGGCACACAGGTGAGCTGTTGCAGCTGTGAATTTTGACAAATATTGCGTGTGTCATGTTCAGTGGACACGATGAAACGTTTTTTAGCGAACGCGTTGTATCCGCTGGGCTTGTACGTACGCGTACATGAATTGTCGCTTACTCGGTTTGATGTCTCCTTGCCGCTGGGGCAGCTGATACGACTGATACGCCATTTTGCAGCAGTGAAGGGTGCGTGAATGAATGGGCAAGAAACTTAGCAACAGTAACGAGAAAAGAATTAAAAACAAACAAACAAACGAAAGCATGTTTGCCGTGTATATTCAATCTTGTAGTGCAGAAAAATAGTCAGTGCAGCAACCTGCGCGGCCAACGCGCTCCTCGCGAAGAAAAGAGGGAGAGAGAGACGAGCTGGCCGCCGACCAACCGGCGTGCGCCGTTCGCCTTCCTCCTCAGTCTCGCGGGCCGGCGCCGACACTGCGACTCGATCGTGTCGAGCATTCGCTTGGAGATTCGCTCGCAGGATTTCAAGCTGGACGGTTGTGCCCTCGCGATCTCCGACTTCAGCGTAGCTCCCGCCGACTGGTTCGCCCTCCGCGGTCTCCTGACGCCGTGTAGCTCTCGCATTGTGGCACCCCGCCCTTGGACTGCTTCGACCGGATCCCCACTTTCCTATCTCCTTCTTTTTCCTCTCGTTGGCTGTCTTCTTCTGCTTCTACTTTCCTTCTATCCTTTTTATCCCTCCTTCACCCCACCCCTATAAGGCACTGCGCCGTGTCGCCTGAAGGCAGACAGAAATTAGGTGCCTTTTTCCTCTTCATTGTAACCACTACCACCATTCGCTTTCCGGGCGCGTTTCGAAGCAGAAGCAGAAACTTCGGAAGCCGTCATGTCTGGCCGTGGCAAAGGTGGCAAAGGGCTGGGGAAGGGTGGCGCCAAGCGTCATCGAAAGGTGTTGCGTGACAACATCCAGGGCATAACCAAGCCGGCCATCCGTCGTCTGGCGCGCCGTGGCGGTGTCAAGCGCATCTCTGGCCTCATCTACGAGGAAACTCGCGGCGTTCTCAAGGTGTTCCTCGAGAACGTGATCCGCGATGCCGTCACTTACACCGAGCACGCCAAAAGGAAGACCGTGACAGCCATGGACGTCGTGTACGCCCTCAAGCGTCAGGGCCGCACCCTGTACGGATTCGGAGGCTAAGAAGCCAGCGGCGTCGCCTGCAGCCAGCCAACGAGAACACAACAGCCCTCTTCAGGGCTACCCACTTGATGCTTCGGCAGTGTGATCCCAGCGGTTCGCCATACCCGTCCGTCCCTCTTTGCAATATCATTGCGTCATCGCTCAGGTGAGCAGCACCTCGTGTAGTAGTAGCTTGATCGCGCTGGGTACTTGTCACGTTCACCGCATTTGGTTCGCGTCGTCGTCTTTCTCCTGGGTCTGCATGCACGAATCAATCGCCGCATCTGCGAGTTCTTCCTCTCCTTCCTGCAAGCCAAGCTGCTAAAACGGGCCCGTCAAGCGAACGTCGCCTAGTTACCTTATCGCGCGAAGGAAGAAGCCGAGCGCAGCGTTCTACCCTGGTCACTGCATTCTTGGAGACACGACTATGCTCAGGAAGCACGAACTCGCTTTTTTCTTTGGAATGCCCACTACACGATCGCGTCACGTTGTGTCAAAATAAATAAAAACGCACTATGTTCTACCGTGGGGCACCCAGACGAAGAAGGGATGTGTACTTACAAATGAAAAAATTGATTGTGACAGGTTGGTCGTGTTTACCGCGCCCGCTGTGCACTCAGAAGTGCCCCATTCAATAACACATTGTGTACATTGTCACGCCTAATAATTTTTGTTTGTTTTTTTTTTCACACCTGGCGCTGCCGAGCTGCAAAATACAAAAAAAAAAGAAAGAAAAGTGGAAGGGGATGTTTAAACAGAATTTCTGCGCAAGTCAGAAGCAAGTACACAATAAGCGCTGCCCATGCAGCGTGCTGAGGGAAGCTGCACTTGATAGAAGTGGCACTCATGTACTGTACTGGTGCTGCGAACACTGCAGTTGTGAAAGCTTTACTTGGACGGACAGCTACGCAACAAGTGTTTCCATTTCGCCGGCAGAGGTGGTCACTCTAGGGAGGCTGGCTTCGCCGCCCACGCGAGAGGGGGGGGGGGGGGGGGACTAGCCCATGATGTAAACGCGAGAGGTTCGAGCGCGGGAAATTCGAAAGCAAGGCGCGCTCGCGTGAGCCTGCCGTCAGATGGCGACACCAACCCACGAGCATTGCATTTTCAAGTGCACCCTTGGTTTCCCACCCACCTCCGCACAGGACGAGGCGTGTCGAATGTGTAACCAAGGCGCACGACAGTGGTTCTGCTCAGGCAAAGCCTACCTATAACAAAAATTGTTCTCCATGTGTGTACCTTCATTTTCTCGTGAAAATGTGAAAGAGGAGTGAATGGGGCTTTTTGAGGCGCGTGTTGATCTTCGTTTCTATTATGATTATTATTTTTCACCCTTTCATTGAGTCCATTTCCTGCTTTTTGTGCCACATATTTAGCACTTAGAGGTTGGGGGGGGGGGGGATTGCTGATGTGTAAGATGGAAAAGAAGAGGAAAGTGAGCCCCGAAACTGTCTGCATCAGGATGCGACACCTCAGCGGTAGCTCACAAGGGATGGGGGGTGAGGGGGGATTAAAAGGGTGGGAATAAAAGTGTAGAGAAAGAGACATGAGGGAAGCCAGAGTGAGACGACATATCGAGGGAATAGGAGTAAAAATGAAACAAAACATTCGAACGCAAACACCCCGTACATCCAACCGCCATTGAGCGCACCTAGTAGTTTGGCAAGTATGTATGAGTGATTCTTAAGAGGGAAAGGAAGATAAAATTGAGTCCCGTTACTGTCTGCGATTGAGCAAGTAGGCGCGCTCAGTGGCAGTTGGATGTACGGGGTGTTTGTGTTAGAATGTTTTGTTGCGTTTTACTCCTTGTCGTTGCGCGGACGTGTATGCATATACCAACACTGCCGGTGGTCTCTCGTCGTCTTCGCCCATCTACGTAATGGTCGCAAATAAGCGACAACGCAAGGAGCAAGTTTTTTTGGCGTGGCAGTGCGCATTTGCCCTCGGTGATGCGAGGCGCTCTAGTGCGATGCGCGCTGTTGGCGTGAATGGTGGCGTCTCGCACTCCGTCGCGCCGCTTCGGGAAGCGACGAGCTACAGCGTCGATTGATGTGTTGCCTGGAAGGCGAAAGAAATGCGCAGCAGGCTGTATTGTACAGCGGTAGTGGTTTCGTTTCGGTGTACCTCTTTGCAGCCGCGAACTGCACGGTTGCCCGAAAATGAGCGCCAGCCAGCATCCTGGCGTACGCTTCCGCGCTCGCACGCGGACGGGTTCTCACGCTTCGGCCAATGGGAGGGAGAGAGATGGGTCGTGCGGCGAAGCCGCTTTTGCCGATCTCCGGCAGGAGCGCAGTTTCGCTCCGTCAGTCGAGGTGATCGGACGCACGCAGCATGGCCCGAACTAAACAAACCGCGCGCAAGAGTACTGGAGGCAAGGCTCCGCGTAAGCAGCTTGCTACCAAGGCTGCTCGCAAGAGTGCCCCTGCCACAGGCGGGGTGAAGAAACCTCACCGTTACAGGCCTGGAACCGTGGCCCTGCGTGAAATTCGCCGATACCAGAAGTCGACCGAACTGCTGATCCGCAAGCTTCCCTTTCAGCGCCTGGTGCGGGAAATCGCTCAGGACTTCAAGACGGACCTCCGTTTCCAGAGTTCTGCCGTGATGGCCCTACAGGAAGCTAGCGAGGCCTACCTCGTTGGTCTTTTCGAAGACACCAACCTGTGCGCCATCCACGCTAAGCGCGTCACCATCATGCCAAAGGACATCCAGCTGGCTCGGCGCATTCGCGGTGAGCGCGCCTAAGTTGGGCTGCTCCCTGCGCTTCGGTCGACAGGCAAGCAACAACAAACGGTCCTTCTCAGGACCACCAACGTGTCTGCTTTGGCTACGAGACCACTCCAGGCCACGTACTCCGGCCGCACCCTCTTTTGCTGTCATGTTTTGTACGTACGTGGCTGCCGTTGTCTAGCGCGCGGAAGAACGGAACGTCGGCGCGTCGTTATTACGAAGAAATGGCTCAGCTTTGACAAATTCAAGGTAAAAGTGTGTATCATTATGAGTAGACAGAGAAAAGGTAGGCTAGCTTCAGTCGGTGTGTGTGCAGCAGCCGTGCTGCGACCCTGTGGTGTGTCAATTTCATTTATGTGTTTACCTTTTTGCCCGCCGCTTGTAAGGTGTTTTTGAGGGCTTCTGTTTGCGTAACGCCATGGTGACTTGGGCTGCTGGACCCCGGCGCAACTTTTGGGTGCACTCGTAGGAGGTGATGAAGTTTTACCGAGAGACGAAATAAACAATTGTATCGGGCCAGTTGGTAAGGATCCATCTCGCTAGGAAGCGCAGCCACTATTACACAGACCTCACAACACAAGCGCTTAACTTCAACTGAACTTTCATTGCAAACGTCAGAGTTTATAAAGGGGGTGAACAGAGAAAAAGAATAGTAAAAGGTAGACAACAAAAAGCACACGTGCCAGTCCCGCACATTACTGTCTGTTATTCTCTATCACCCCATCCAAAAAACAGTTCTTTCCGCGTGAGCGCGATAGAGAGTGCACTAACACACTCGAAATCATCGCGTGTCATTTCCTTTCATTTCTTTTGAAGCTGAACAAGTTTTTGTGCCATATTCTGGACAATTTTTTTTTTTTTTTTGCAATAAACGTTTAGTTGAAGTTAAGCGCTTGTGTTGTGTGTTCTGTGTAATAGTGGCTGCGCTGCCTAGCAAGATAGACGAAATAAATTGTGTTAGAAGCACCAAATGGAATGCGCTAACGGCGGGTTCTCTCTCTCTCTCTCTCTTTTTTTTTTTTACCTTACGTTTGTTTTTCTATTCAAAGGTATTAAATTTACTCTGTCCCTGTGCTGACCCGTTCAGGTGTCATCGTAAGGATAGACGGTTACGTGTGGAGCTTTTTTTTTTTTTTTTTTAATGAGAAATGACAATGCTTACATGCTCTTTTCTGTCTTTTTCGGTGCCGAGCTGCGTGATTTGGTTGTCTCTTTGCAGCATTTGGCGTCGCGCACTTGTGGCTAACTGATGTCGCGAGGAAATATATATAAAGTATAGAAAAACAAACACGCTTGAGGGTACGAACAGAGCCATCGTGACTGCGAAGCGAAACACGGCCGCGTCACCTGTTTGGGTGGTCCTTAGAAGGACCGTTTGGGGAATGCGGCGAGCGCGCGGAAGGGGTGCTCGCTTACGCCTTCTTCTCCGTCTTCTTTGGAAGAAGCACGGCTTGAATGTTGGGCAACACACCGCCCTGCGCGATGGTGACGCCGGAAAGCAGTTTGTTCAGCTCCTCGTCGTTGCGGATGGCGAGCTGCAAGTGACGGGGGATGATCCGGGTCTTCTTGTTGTCACGAGCGGCGTTGCCCGCCAGCTCGAGCACCTCGGCGGCCAGGTACTCGAGTACGGCAGCCAGGTAGACCGGAGCGCCAGCTCCGACGCGCTCGGCGTAGTTTCCCTTGCGTAGGAGGCGGTGAATACGGCCCACGGGGAACTGAAGCCCCGCGCGGCTAGAACGGGTCTTGCTCTTGCCTTTCGCCTTGCCGCCCTTGCCACGTCCGGACATGGTGTTGCTTTTCGCTTGGTACGACGCCGGTTGCCGAAAACAAGAAAGCTGCTGCCTTCTGAGATGAGAGCCGTGCTCGAATGGTTTCCGTTGCCACCATCGCGCGCCGCCGCTCGCGGGGAACGGATGAGAGTGTGAGAGAGAGAAGCCGTGCGAACCAATGGGGCGCGCGCGTTGTGCTGATCTCGTCAACACCCCTCGCTCATATTTAAGCGCGGCGAGACGGGGGGACACAGCGGCGTCATCCGCCGCCTCTTTGGAATGCCTCGGGCGTCTCCAGTGGGAGTGACCTATGCAGAAACGAATCAGTTTCCCCTCTCGCTAAGAGCCAAGGCTTGTGCTCTGCGTCACGTCGAGCGCTTGCACATGACGCGAGGGGGAAAGGCACTCGTACATCGTCTGCTATCGCTGCCCGACACTGGTATGGGCCGCAGCGCACTGGAGTACGCCAGCCTCATCTCGGGAACCCCTTTCGCAGGTCTCCTGCCTATCCCTCCTCACTGGGACTCCCGGCTGCCCATTTCGATCAGGGTTCCGGGTGTACGCAGCAAGGGGCACACACCACGGGCTGCCCTTCTACAGGAGACCTGCGCACTGATCGAACAGCGCTACTCCGGCCACCTTCATCTCTACACCGACGGCTCAGTGAAGGGGGACGGATCCGCTGCTGCTGCCAGCGTCATTCCGGTGCTACGAGACGAGAGGAAGTGTCGTCTTCCACTCCCGGCGACTTCGACGACCGCTGAGCTCGCGGCTCTGAACCTTGCGGCCGATCAGCTGGTCGAGTTCCTCCCGTCTTCGGCCGTCATCTTCTGCGATTCTCGGGCGGCCCTCCTCACCCTTGCGAGGGGCGAAAACGGCTCTTCGATCGCACAGCGCCTCACGCGCAAGTTCACCGTGATCGTGCGCAGTGGGTGCGATGTGTCGTTTCAGTGGGTGCCCTCACACGTCGGAGTGCGCGGCAACGAGGCAGCCGACGAGCTCGCAAGGGACGCCCACGACCCCTCCACTCCCACAACGAACTTCGTTCGGGACTACGATGTGGCGCGACTCATAATCGCACGCCACGTCCGAGCTCTACACCCAGACCCCCGCACAGCAGCCGGCAAGCCTGTGCCCCGCCTGCCGTCAACGGGAATCGGTCGGCGTGCTCGTGCTTTCCTGCTGCGCCTTCGTGCTGGATGCGGCCGAACAGCGCAACTGCTCTCTAAACGGCGTGGCAGTGGGAGCCCTTCGTGTGTGCAGTGTCCGGCAGAGGAAACCGTTGAACACATTTTGTGCCAGTGCCCAGGATACGCAGACATTCGTCGCCGGCTCTGGGACAACTACGGGAAACTCGGCCTGCCACACGTGAGTGCAGAACACTTGCTGTTCCCCTCGGCGAACGTGGCAACACTTCGCCGGGCGCTCTATGCGCTCCTGGATTTCTTTGGCGACGCGAACCTTTTCACGCGCCTCTAAAGAGGCCCGTTACAATCCCACGTGTTGTTGTTTTCTGTGCCGCGCGCCACGCCCCCTCGGAGTCCCACGTGATTGTTTACGTAGTCACTCCCACCTGCCTGACGGCCTTCTTCTCTCCTATGAGGCCACTCCCGTCGGAGCAGACACTCTCTCCCCTTCCCTCGTGATTGCGGAGCGCCCAAAACTTCTCCCTGCCTGTTCGGTGGTGTGTGTGTGCGTGTGAGTGATTTTTTTTTTCTTCACTACTTGGGCGCATTCATCGTCTCCGGCTTCTCGGCGGTCTTTCACTCGGTTGGTGTCTGCGTTGTTTCTTGCGCGCGTGCGCGGGGCCAGTGATCGAATGCATTTCACCACTCTATACTCACCTCTTCTCTTCTGACTCTTTCATTCCCATTCCCCCTTCCCTGCGCTTTCCTGTGGAGGTGCCCTCATTACGAGAGGCAGTAACGGGACAGCGCTTTTCTCTTCCTTTTCCTCTTTCATAGCCAATCAGACGGGGGGACACGCGCATTCGACTCTGGTCTCGCGTGCGTGTTGTGTGAAATCATGCCTCCCCAACCGTCTGGCAAAGCCGTCAAGAAGGCCGGCAAGGCGCAGAAGAATGTGCGCGCCACGGACAAGAAGAAGAAGAAGCGCCGCAGGAAGGAGAGCTTCTCCATCTACATCTATAAGGTGCTGAAGCAGGTGCACCCCGACACTGGTGTCTCCAGCAAGGCCATGTCCATCATGAACAGCTTCGTGAACGACATCTTCGAGCGTATCGCCGCCGAGTCGTCACGCCTTGCTCACTACAACAAGCGCTCGACCATCACGAGCCGGGAGATCCAGACCGCGGTGCGCCTGCTGCTGCCCGGAGAGCTGGCCAAGCACGCGGTGTCCGAGGGTACAAAAGCCGTCACCAAGTACACCAGCTCCAAGTAGGCGTGCGTCGTGGGCCACAGCGAGCAACGACAAATCAACGGCTCTTCTCAGAGCCACCCAAATTGTCTGCGTCGGCATAGGGGTTGTGCTGAGAGATTCGGCTCCGAATCCATCCTCTTCTCTCTGTTGAACACCGCTAGCAGGAGCGTTGGTGTGCCGCGCTCGACGTGTGTGCTCGGGGAGGTTGAACAGGTAAATTAGAGAAGACCGAGTGCGCGGAGAAAAGTGCCACAAGTACGGTAATGGAGGGAAAACAAAACCAGGAGCGTGGTAATTAAAAAAAAAAAAAAAACAGGGGGAAGGTGGCCGCTTCTCTCAAAAAAAGGTAACATGAACTCGAGTGTGTTCAGCTCTTGGGAAATGATAGAATAGGAAACTCGCGTCAGCGCTTGCCCGAGCAACTCCGACATGTCGGGCCAAATATGAAGGGGTATACACGGTATGCAGTGCATGCGGAGAGAAGGAAACTGCCGAACACTTGATAATGCTATGTAAAGGGCTTCACCTTATAGTTTAGAATGATGGCGCAGAGTTTTTCAAAAGCACCGGGGTTTAGAGACGGGGGAGGGCAAAATAGACTTTAGGCGGGTAGAATTAACTAGAAGGTGGTTATCTTATTGGTGGCTAAAGTCAAGGCAAGAGTGAAAACTAAACCATTCACTGCAAAGCACCGCGGTCCTATACTTCACTATTTAAAGAGAGAAAAAAAACAAGATAAATGTAGCTGTTTGTTAGGTCAGCATTATGGCTAGGTGGTGATAGCTGCCGCCCGATGTGAAGGGTACAGCCACATTCATCAGACAGCGCAGAGTTCCTTCTCTGCCACGCCATTCATTTGTTTACGAAATTGGGGCATTTATTTCTTGAGAGCGCAGGGCAGGCCCGTTTCGAGACTGTAGGAGGAGTGAATGTAGCTTAAAGTGCGTGGCGCGGTGAAAAATGTGCGGAAGCATTGATGCAAGAAAAGATAGGGGAGAAATATATAGACGCATGTGACAATAGCTGTAGAAGCAGAAAAGCGTGGCGGCGGACTGCATGCTAATTATTGTCCGAAAGCAAAGTATCGACAGCCCGAGTGAAGGAAAAAACAAAACTGTGCGTACGCATGACAGGGGTACCACGCAGGTGATTTATATAGTGCACAAAGAAGTACGAAATCCAGTAAAGAAAGGCGGTCGACACGAGGTATGGGCATTTCCCGTTTTCGCACCGAGTGCTCCGTTTGCGCGTCGCCGAAAGAAACATAGCCAGGCCGGCCAGCAAACGACACTGCTCGGCTTGACGTTTACATAATCACACGGTGTAGCGGAACACTGTGTTCTCTTCGAAAGAACAAATGCGCCTGTGCTAGGCACAAATGAGTGGTACGTTCCATTCGGAATGTGGTGGGAAACTTACCTTAAATGAATGAGCGGACGCACCGTTTATTTCCGCTTTGTTTTAGATTACTGACTATGTTCGGCGGGTCGACAGTGCATTTGTATGAAGCTTTCAAGCGCGATCATTTTGTAATTTCGCATCGTGCGTCCCTGCCACAAGTTCGGGGAAGGAATACTTTCAATATGGGAACCCTCATGATTGTGAAAGATGAAACTGCGACTACTTAAACACACTTGCACCACAGAAATGGCACGCGCAGTTTGGTATTGGGGCACGTGAGAAGGGAATACAATAGATGGGCATTGGCGCGCATCTTTTTTTCTTATTGATATGATATGTAAGGAGATGTCGGCGCACCATTATGGCGCCGGCTACTCCTTGGCCGTTGAGTTAAACTTGAACACGTATCTTGAAGCAAAACGTACAAAGCAGTGCATGGAAAGTAGAAAACTCGGGCAGAGATATGCAAAGACACACTTACACTTATACGCACATATCAGAACACAATGGTAAGTAAATGTTCGAAAGTCAATGAATGAAGTCTCTGATATAATGTCCCTCGATAATATTCGGTCCACCAGCACAAAACAGTAGAGCACACGTCTGGTCCGTATAAAGATGCATTCGCTCGTGTGTACATAATTGTCGACACGTCATTCATTTCACAACACACACATGATGAGAGTCACGTGATACTGTACATAATAAGTACATTTGTTACAAATGAAAGTTCGTTATTTCTTAATACTTATCAGCAATCCCGCTGTCTTGTAAAGAACGTGTTGATGCTTTTAAAGCGTGCGACTGTAAAACTCGAGTAGGCCACGGACCCAGAAGTTTCTTCATGTTAAACGGTCTGCGGTCTAATGCCAACTGTTCGGACTTAAGACGGCGTCTCGTGATGTGGACAGTCTACGAGAAGGTGACATACGTCTTCATCTATCAATCCGCATTCGCATTCGGGACTTTCAGCTCTGCCGTGTCTGTGCAAAGAAAAAAAAAAAACAAATGTTTTTGTGTATGCCGTGCCTAGCCTCAATCGGTCAATTAGAGTTTCCGATATTCTATCTAATGCCAGCGTAATTTTTAATTCAATAAATGGATCGATGTGGTATAAATCGCACCTCTTTGTACTTTGGTCAAACCAAGCAGTTTTGCTCATTCTGAAAGTTGTATTCTTTATAATACTACGCAATTCACTTTTTTCGAAATATTGGTTGCCACGATGTGTAGACCTACTTTGTGTGCTCTGGACGGCTCTGGAAGGCCAACTGCAAATCTTCTTTGCACAGCTGATGCCGTCCGGATAGTCGTTGATAGATTACTTAACAGGTTGTCAGCCTCCGAAGGTATTATGTAAGCGAAAGTACGCATGCGTAAAACATGCAGCGAACGAACACTCTTCCAACGCTGTAAAGAAGAAAGAATGCATAAAGGGTGGTGCATTTTACGCTCCAATCTCGTCCTATGTAAGGCGCTTTAGAGTTAGGGCTGTTTTGCCTGTAATTGCGTGACCCTTGCAGGGTTCCTCACAGTGCAACCGTGCACTTGAAACGGGCAGGTGTTGAACCACCCCGCAAGGAGATGGGGAAACTTCGCTGCGACCGGACCGCTTGACAGTCCGTGTTTACGGGAGGAGAGGCGCGCCCGAGAGGAGGTGCGCTCTCACTCTCTGCCGTCCCCGTGAATGCTGAAATGAGCGCGGTCGCGTTGCGTGGCTTCGGTGAAACTGCCGTATCGCGATATGTAGTGGAGCTGCCACAGTAAAATTTGAGACACGCGTAGCCAGCCAAAGGTGCTGTTACTTTGCCGAATTTCACGTGCCGGCGTCCACAACAACGCGAGCACGCTTTGTTTAGAAATTTCCGGCCATGAGGCCGTGCCCGGACCGCGTGTGTTAGTCCCTTGGTTTGGCGACAAGGATGGCGTCAAAGTGACGCCGTGAAACGGGTTTCGTGCGTGCAAATGAGGCATTGATGTGATTAGAGAGAAAGCGAGAACATAGAAAAGAAAAAAAAAAGAGGGGGGGGGGGCACACGCCGGGGACGAGTAGTCGCAAAGTGTTAAGTGTGCAGTTTATTTACGTGCGGCACACAGGTGAGCTGTTGCAGCTGTGAGTTTTGACAAATATTGCGTGTGTCATGTTCAGTGGACACGATGAAACGTTTTTTAGCGAACGCGTTGTATCCGCTGGGCTTGTACGTACGCGTACATGAATTGTCGCTTACTCGGTTTGATGTCTCCTTGCCGCTGGGGCAGCTGATACGACTGATACGCCATTTTGCAGCAGTGAAGGGTGCGTGAATGAATGGGCAAGAAACTTAGCAACAGTAACGAGAAAAGAATTAAAAACAAACAAACAAACGAAAGCATGTTTGCCGTGTATATTCAATCTTGTAGTGCAGAAAAATAGTCAGTGCAGCAACCTGCGCGGCCAACGCGCTCCTCGCGAAGAAAAGAGGGAGAGAGAGACGAGCTGGCCGCCGACCAACCGGCGTGCGCCGTTCGCCTTCCTCCTCAGTCTCGCGGGCCGGCGCCGACACCGCGACTCGATCGTGTCGAGCATTCGCTTTCCGGGCGCGTTTCGAAGCAGAAGCAGAAACTTCGGAAGCCGTCATGTCTGGCCGTGGCAAAGGTGGCAAAGGGCTGGGGAAGGGTGGCGCCAAGCGTCATCGAAAGGTGTTGCGTGACAACATCCAGGGCATAACCAAGCCGGCCATCCGTCGTCTGGCGCGCCGTGGCGGTGTCAAGCGCATCTCTGGCCTCATCTACGAGGAAACTCGCGGCGTTCTCAAGGTGTTCCTCGAGAACGTGATCCGCGATGCCGTCACTTACACCGAGCACGCCAAAAGGAAGACCGTGACAGCCATGGACGTCGTGTACGCCCTCAAGCGTCAGGGCCGCACCCTGTACGGATTCGGAGGCTAAGAAGCCAGCGGCGTCGCCTGCAGCCAGCCAACGAGAACACAACAGCCCTCTTCAGGGCTACCCACTTGATGCTTCGGCAGTGTGATTCCCAGCGGTTCGCCATACCCGTCCGTCCCTCTTTGCAATATCATTGCGTCATCGCTCAGGTGAGCAGCACCTCGTGTAGTAGTAGCTTGATCGCGCTGGGTACTTGTCACGTTCACCGCATTTCGTTCGCGTCGTCGTCTTTCTCCTGGGTCTGCATGCACGAATCAATCGCCGCATCTGCGAGTTCTTCCTCTCCTTCCTGCAAGCCAAGCTGCTAAAACGGGCCCGTCAAGCGAACGTCGCCTAGTTACCTTATCGCGCGAAGGAAGAAGCCGAGCGCAGCGTTCTACCCTGGTCACTGCATTCTTGGAGACACGACTATGCTCAGGAAGCACGAACTCGCTTTTTTCTTTGGAATGCCCACTACACGATCGCGTCACGTTGTGTCAAAATAAATAAAAACGCACTATGTTCTACCGTGGGGCACCCAGACGAAGAAGGGATGTGTACTTACAAATGAAAAAATTGATTGTGACAGGTTGGTCGTGTTTACCGCGCCCGCTGTGCACTCAGAAGTGCCCCATTCAATAACACATTGTGTACATTGTCACGCCTAATAATTTTTGTTTGTTTTTTTTTTTTCACACCTGGCGCTGCCGAGCTGCAAAATACAAAAAAAAAAGAAAGAAAAGTGGAAGGGGATGTTTAAACAGAATTTCTGCGCAAGTCAGAAGCAAGTACACAATAAGCGCTGCCCATGCAGCGTGCTGAGGGAAGCTGCACTTGATAGAAGTGGCACTCATGTACTGTACTGGTGCTGCGAACACTGCAGTTGTGAAAGCTTTACTTGGACGGACAGCTACGCAACAAGTGTTTCCATTTCGCCGGCAGAGGTGGTCACTCTAGGGAGGCTGGCTTCGCCGCCCACGCGAGAGGGGGGGGGGGGGGGGACTAGCCCATGATGTAAACGCGAGAGGTTCGAGCGCGGGAAATTCGAAAGCAAGGCGCGCTCGCGTGAGCCTGCCGTCAGATGGCGACACCAACCCACGAGCATTGCATTTTCAAGTGCACCCTTGGTTTCCCACCCACCTCCGCACAGGACGAGGCGTGTCGAATGTGTAACCAAGGCGCACGACAGTGGTTCTGCTCAGGCAAAGCCTACCTATAACAAAAATTGTTCTCCATGTGTGTACCTTCATTTTCTCGTGAAAATGTGAAAGAGGAGTGAATGGGGCTTTTTGAGGCGCGTGTTGATCTTCGTTTCTATTATGATTATTATTTTTCACCCTTTCATTGAGTCCATTTCCTGCTTTTTGTGCCACATATTTAGCACTTAGAGGTTGGGGGGGGGGGGGGGGATTGCTGATGTGTAAGATGGAAAAGAAGAGGAAAGTGAGCCCCGAAACTGTCTGCATCAGGATGCGACACCTCAGCGGTAGCTCACAAGGGATGGGGGGTGAGGGGGGATTAAAAGGGTGGGAATAAAAGTGTAGAGAAAGAGACATGAGGGAAGCCAGAGTGAGACGACATATCGAGGGAATAGGAGTAAAAATGAAACAAAACATTCGAACGCAAACACCCCGTACATCCAACCGCCATTGAGCGCACCTAGTAGTTTGGCAAGTATGTATGAGTGATTCTTAAGAGGGAAAGGAAGATAAAATTGAGTCCCGTTACTGTCTGCGATTGAGCAAGTAGGCGCGCTCAGTGGCAGTTGGATGTACGGGGTGTTTGTGTTAGAATGTTTTGTTGCGTTTTACTCCTTGTCGTTGCGCGGACGTGTATGCATATACCAACACTGCCGGTGGTCTCTCGTCGTCTTCGCCCATCTACGTAATGGTCGCAAATAAGCGACAACGCAAGGAGCAAGTTTTTTTGGCGTGGCAGTGCGCATTTGCCCTCGGTGATGCGAGGCGCTCTAGTGCGATGCGCGCTGTTGGCGTGAATGGTGGCGTCTCGCACTCCGTCGCGCCGCTTCGGGAAGCGACGAGCTACAGCGTCGATTGATGTGTTGCCTGGAAGGCGAAAGAAATGCGCAGCAGGCTGTATTGTACAGCGGTAGTGGTTTCGTTTCGGTGTACCTCTTTGCAGCCGCGAACTGCACGGTTGCCCGAAAATGAGCGCCAGCCAGCATCCTGGCGTACGCTTCCGCGCTCGCACGCGGACGGGTTCTCACGCTTCGGCCAATGGGAGGGAGAGAGATGGGTCGTGCGGCGAAGCCGCTTTTGCCGATCTCCGGCAGGAGCGCAGTTTCGCTCCGTCAGTCGAGGTGATCGGACGCACGCAGCATGGCCCGAACTAAACAAACCGCGCGCAAGAGTACTGGAGGCAAGGCTCCGCGTAAGCAGCTTGCTACCAAGGCTGCTCGCAAGAGTGCCCCTGCCACAGGCGGGGTGAAGAAACCTCACCGTTACAGGCCTGGAACCGTGGCCCTGCGTGAAATTCGCCGATACCAGAAGTCGACCGAACTGCTGATCCGCAAGCTTCCCTTTCAGCGCCTGGTGCGGGAAATCGCTCAGGACTTCAAGACGGACCTCCGTTTCCAGAGTTCTGCCGTGATGGCCCTACAGGAAGCTAGCGAGGCCTACCTCGTTGGTCTTTTCGAAGACACCAACCTGTGCGCCATCCACGCTAAGCGCGTCACCATCATGCCAAAGGACATCCAGCTGGCTCGGCGCATTCGCGGTGAGCGCGCCTAAGTTGGGCTGCTCCCTGCGCTTCGGTCGACAGGCAAGCAACAACAAACGGTCCTTCTCAGGACCACCAACGTGTCTGCTTTGGCTACGAGACCACTCCAGGCCACGTACTCCGGCCGCACCCTCTTTTGCTGTCATGTTTTGTACGTACGTGGCTGCCGTTGTCTAGCGCGCGGAAGAACGGAACGTCGGCGCGTCGTTATTACGAAGAAATGGCTCAGCTTTGACAAATTCAAGGTAAAAGTGTGTATCATTATGAGTAGACAGAGAAAAGGTAGGCTAGCTTCAGTCGGTGTGTGTGCAGCAGCCGTGCTGCGACCCTGTGGTGTGTCAATTTCATTTATGTGTTTACCTTTTTGCCCGCCGCTTGTAAGGTGTTTTTGAGGGCTTCTGTTTGCGTAACGCCATGGTGACTTGGGCTGCTGGACCCCGGCGCAACTTTTGGGTGCACTCGTAGGAGGTGATGAAGTTTTACCGAGAGACGAAATAAACAATTGTATCGGGCCAGTTGGTAAGGATCCATCTCGCTAGGAAGCGCAGCCACTATTACACAGACCTCACAACACAAGCGCTTAACTTCAACTGAACTTTCATTGCAAACGTCAGAGTTTATAAAGGGGGTGAACAGAGAAAAAGAATAGTAAAAGGTAGACAACAAAAAGCACACGTGCCAGTCCCGCACATTACTGTCTGTTATTCTCTATCACCCCATCCAAAAAACAGTTCTTTCCGCGTGAGCGCGATAGAGAGTGCACTAACACACTCGAAATCATCGCGTGTCATTTCCTTTCATTTCTTTTGAAGCTGAACAAGTTTTTGTGCCATATTCTGGACAATTTTTTTTTTTTTTTTGCAATAAACGTTTAGTTGAAGTTAAGCGCTTGTGTTGTGTGTTCTGTGTAATAGTGGCTGCGCTGCCTAGCAAGATAGACGAAATAAATTGTGTTAGAAGCACCAAATGGAATGCGCTAACGGCGGGTTCTCTCTCTCTCTCTCTCTTTTTTTTTTTACCTTACGTTTGTTTTTCTATTCAAAGGTATTAAATTTACTCTGTCCCTGTGCTGACCCGTTCAGGTGTCATCGTAAGGATAGACGGTTACGTGTGGAGCTTTTTTTTTTTTTTTTTTTAATGAGAAATGACAACGCTTACATGCTCTTTTCTGTCTTTTTCGGTGCCGAGCTGCGTGATTTGGTTGTCTCTTTGCAGCATTTGGCGTCGCGCACTTGTGGCTAACTGATGTCGCGAGGAAATATATATAAAGTATAGAAAAACAAACACGCTTGAGGGTACGAACAGAGCCATCGTGACTGCGAAGCGAAACACGGCCGCGTCACCTGTTTGGGTGGTCCTTAGAAGGACCGTTTGGGGAATGCGGCGAGCGCGCGGAAGGGGTGCTCGCTTACGCCTTCTTCTCCGTCTTCTTTGGAAGAAGCACGGCTTGAATGTTGGGCAACACACCGCCCTGCGCGATGGTGACGCCGGAAAGCAGTTTGTTCAGCTCCTCGTCGTTGCGGATGGCGAGCTGCAAGTGACGGGGGATGATCCGGGTCTTCTTGTTGTCACGAGCGGCGTTGCCCGCCAGCTCGAGCACCTCGGCGGCCAGGTACTCGAGTACGGCAGCCAGGTAGACCGGAGCGCCAGCTCCGACGCGCTCGGCGTAGTTTCCCTTGCGTAGGAGGCGGTGAATACGGCCCACGGGGAACTGAAGCCCCGCGCGGCTAGAACGGGTCTTGCTCTTGCCTTTCGCCTTGCCGCCCTTGCCACGTCCGGACATGGTGTTGCTTTTCGCTTGGTACGACGCCGGTTGCCGAAAACAAGAGCCGTTGTCAGATAGGAAGGAGACGCGGCGCCGAAACGCTTTGTCCCAGAGTCACACTTAACTCATCAACCCATCATCATCCTACGTCTGTCCCGGCTCTCCCTCCCCCCAGGGCTGTGTGGGGGGAAGATTTGTTTCGGGCAGACGGCCATGCCCTGGCAAGGGGGCCACCGTTCGGCGCCAGGCGCCCAACAGACGCGGCCTGCCTCCCGGCATACAAGCCAGGGAGGCCCGACAAAGGGACTACCCTCCGGCGGAGCAACTTCAGTCGCAACGCGCAAAGTGAACGTACCCTGGCAGGGTGGGCTATCGCGGCGCATGGGGCGCGCTGCGGTCATGGCCCGTCTCCTGACCACTAGGGCCCAGCGAGACTTGACATAGGGGCTACCCTTCGGCACGGTAGCTCTCGCCACCACACGCAAAGCGGACGTACCCAAAAAAGTGGCAGCGGTGCTGCCTTCGGTCGCGGTAACTTCAGTCACCACAACCAAAGTGCCCGTGCCCTCACACTGTCGCGCGGCTGAGACCCTGCGACAACACCCCCACAGTGCGGATGGGCTATCGCTCAGCGCGAGGCGTTTTGCGGTCATGGCCCGTCTCCTCACCACAAGGGCGCAGTGAGACACAATCCGTCCTGTGGGGTCTACGGGACTACTATTTGGTGCAGAGGCCAGTGCTGCTGCACACAAACCAAACGTACCCACGGAAACCGGCACGGCTGGAAGCCGGCTTAGTCCTTCTCGAAGAAGGGAACCACCTTCCGCCTCGACGAGTAAAGTAGCCGAGCCTACAGAAGGGGCCAACACGGACCTTGCGGGTAAAGCCCGACAAGGTGACAGGATCACCTTAGCACATGCAAAACTCGGGTGAAAGACCATACAGACCAAACTCGGGGGTGACTGGCTCACTAGGCCTAGTCGTGGAGCCTTAGAGAAAGCCATCATTAAAAGTTGATGGTTATCTGCCCTCCTGCCTCACTGAAAATCACTGCCGGACGGTGCCACGTCTCGTAGAACTTCTTTGCACCAAGGCGCTGCCACTCTCGGTGGAGAACGAACCAGACCTCCTTCCGTACTTTTGCAAGCACTTCGAGAAGCCCGGGTCGCTCGCCATCAAAGACGGCACAGCACCGTGCAACCCACACTTGGTACGAGCACTCAACAAGCAGAAGCACGTATTGCTTAGCCGCTTGTCGCGACAGGGGTTGAAGAAAACGAACGGTGTTGAAAGGAACACCTGGGTGGCCAAACAAGCTAGCTATCCTTCGATGGAGGGCAGCTGGTAGTGCGCACTGAGAGAACACGTGAACCAGGTCCTCCTTAGTGCCACAAAAAGGGCACACTCCTCGTTGAGCAATTCTTGTGAAAGGCCTGAAGCTTAGAGGCAGGCGATCTCTGGCCAGGCGATACATGAATGTAGCGCGCTTGGCGTCCAGGAAACTGGCAGTAATTAACCGCCAGTTAGGACTGTATTCGGACAGGTCGTGTTCTCAGTAGCATTCGGGTAACTCCGGAGCGAGTCTATCGACTAACTCGCGGAGTTCGATTGAATCTAAATCTATCTCGGGGTCGACCTCTTGGAGACGGGCCAAAGTAGAAGCGGCCCCTGCATAGAAGGCAGAAGGCGTTCCCGCCCGAGGCACGGAATTCGAAAATGCCCCAGGCGAGAACAACCTCAGCCTGGTACTCAGGAAATAAGACGCAAAGCTTCTAGTAAGGAGCATATCTGACTCAAGAGCTACCCGTGTCCATTTAACATGTAATGCCGTGGTCACAACGCTAAGGTCGGGAATACCTAATCCTCCTTCGTCCCTGCGCAACTTCAACACGGGGCGCGCCACAAAAGGAGCGGCACGACCCCAAAAGAATTTGAAAACTTTCTTTTCCAAGATAACTTTGGTGTGGGGTTTAACTGGCATAACCGAACCTATGTACGTGAGGAAACTGAACAACAGTGATTGAATTATCGTGGCCCTGGCTGTAAGCGGACAAGACAAGGCACCGAGTTCCTCAATCCTATCAGTAAGCTTTTGCCTTGCTAACCGCCAGTTTTCGGTAGTCAGGCCATCTGGCTCGAAATGGAAACCTAATATACGTAGGCGTTTCTTTATGGGGAGCCCATGTACAGGACGTGGACTGGAGGGAGCACAGTTCAGATACATGACTGCGCTCTTTGACTTATTTATTCTGGCGCCGCTCGCCGAGCAGTACCCCTCCATAACGTCCAAGACGGTGCAAACAGTTGCCTCGTCCGGGACGACGATAGAGAGGTCATCTGCATAGGCAAACATTGCCACCGGGGGGGAACCTGGCGGAAGGGGAAATCTACCTATGCTGGTGTCTTTAGAAAGCCTCTGCAAGAGCGGCTCGAATGCGAGCACGTAGAGAGCAGGCGACAGTGGGTCACCCTGTCGGACTCCACGGCACACACCGAACGACTCCGAGACGCGATCTTGTATGACAACAGCAGAACTAGGACGAAAGTAGAGAGCCCTGACCATGCTGATGAACTTTGAACTGAAGCCCGCCTGCTTTAAAACTTTGAAGATGTACTTGTGACTGATAATATCAAAAGCCTTTTCTTGATCAAAAGAACAAAGGATTCCACTTAGGTTGCGAGAATTCGACCATTCTATGAGGTCCCTGATAGCGAAACCATGAAGTTGGCACGACCTATTTTGGACACAACACGCCTGGTACGGACCCAAAACAGTACTGAGCACTGGAGTGAGTCGAACGGACAGGCACTTAGCTATGAGCTTGTAATCACAGTTCAAGAGGGTGATGGGCCGCCAGGCTCTCAGGTCGGTGCGTCTCGTCTCATCCTTGCACAGGAGAGTGATCCGCCCCTCTCTTTGAGTTGCTGACAGGGTCCCCTCACGGAGAAGCCTGTTTGCCAATGTGGTAAAAGGCCCCCCCAAAACTCTCCAAAACTTGACATAAAACTCGACTGTCAAACCATCTGAACCTGGGCTGCGATTATGCTTCATGGATTTAAGGGCTGCAAACACCTCCTCTTCGACGAAGGGAGTGTCACAAATATCAAAGTCCTCGTAAGTTTTGGTGAAAGGAAACGAGTACGGAGTGGGAGGTGGTTCGGCGTAAAGGTTCTTGTAGAACTGTCTTGCCACCTCTAATACTTCGTCCTGCGTTTCCACTAAGCCGCCTGTGTTAGGATCGACCAAAGAGGTTATCGCTGAGCTCTTCCTAGCCAAGTGTCTGCGAAGGACATTTCTGCTGCACCAAGCCTCCATTTCCCACTGCTCTGCGCGTGCTGTGGCCCGCAAGCGGTCCCAGCGTCGCTGGAGCAGGACTCTATATTCTTTGCGCAGTGAAGTAAGAGCCGCGGTTACCCCCAGGCCGCAGGACAATGGCTTTGAGAGCAGGAGGATCGCGTCAGAGACCGCTTTGATCTCGGCGCGCTCCTCCCGCGCCCGCCTCTTGCCCCAATCCCGAAAGCGCTCCGCGACTCCGGCCTTCACCGTGTCCCAATCGCTACCGTCTAAGTTCTGTTCGCCAAGGAGTGAACCTATGAGGTAGGTCGCCACATCTTTTGTGGCGTCCTTATCTTTAAGGAGCCGTGGATTTAAACGCCACGGTCGCTTGCCCCATGGCACCAAACTAGAGTCGGCAAATCTCAGAGCAAGGAGGCTATGGTCACTCAACGCGGAAGAACACAGCCAGCTAGAGTGCATGCTAGGAGCAAGCGAGGGCGAGACATAAAAACGATCAATCCTCGAGCGGCTCCCCCTCCCCGTCCAAGTCATGCCTGACTGGAGAGGACGGAGGGACCGCCAAGCATCGACAAGCCCCAGCTCTTTAACAAGCTCCCGCAACTCTAGCTCGCCGTTTCCGTCTCTAAACTTTGGAGTTCCTTTGAGGGAAACGCGATCCGCTTTTTCTAAAACACAGTTGAAATCGCCTACTAAAATGACACGGGAAGGGCCAACTAGATAAGAATCTAGGGAATTAAAGAAATCTTTCTGCTGTCCGCGCTTTGCTGGAGCATACACATTCACAATTCTAACGCCAGAGTCAAGATCCACTGACAGAACACGGCCGTCCGAATCCCTGGCGTAGCGTAGCACAGAACCGGTGAATCGTGGCATTAAAATGACAGCAACTCCCCGGCAATGTGCGCCACCATAATTCCAGTAGGATTTTGTGCCAAACGTTCTGTCAAAGTTCTTAATCTGTTGCAATTTAGACACAAAAGTTTCCTGCAAAAGGAGAATGTCTATTTTTCGAGACCGAGCTAAATGAATGACCTCAGCTTGTTTCGCTGCTCTAGTAATACCCCGACAATTAAAGGTAGCAATAGTTAGAGAAGAAGCCATGATGAAAGATAGGAGAGAAGACAGACTCTAGAATAGGCAAGAAGCGAAAAGAAAATCACAGAAGAGAAGAAAACAGCAGATACTCGAAGGTATCAGCTGCTGAAAAGCTACCTAATATAAAACCTACGAACGAGAGTCCCCCTCGGAGAGGGAATCCTCGTTCGTGGACGAGTACACTGTGTTAGACATTAACGAACACTCGCAATTGCCTGGTCCACAGTTAGGGCAAGAAGAACTGTTGTTCAACTCACCCGTGGTACCGTCCGTGACAGTCGACGAGGTGGACTCCTCGTCGGACTCTGTCGCTGCGGCTCGCTTCGGAACCGGGAGGTCGTCCTTAGGGCTGCCGGGGCCGCCGCTCGGAGCCGCTGCCAGCCTCTCCTTGGAGGGCCCTGGTGATCGGTTGGCGCGCCGCTTCTTGCCCCGAACAGCGTCCGTCCAGCTCATGGGTTCCTGTGTCTCCTCGGCAGCAGGCGCGTCAGCAGGGCTGGTCCCGGGCGCACCGGCAGGCGAGGCCGGCGACGGCTCGGCGGCAGCAGAGAGGGTGGGGGCCTCAGCTAATTCCGACCCCGCCTCCTGCTCTTCCCCTCCTGAAGCCCGTTCGCTAATGGGCTCCGGCTGTGGCTGGGTCGAGCCCTCGGCGTCCCCCGGAGCAGCCTCCCGATCCTCCGCAACGCCGCTCACCTGCTCCTGGGAAGAAGAAGAGGCTACAGGCGGGGCGGCCGACGAATTCGTCCGCGCCTTGCACTGTGAGGGGCCATGATCGCCGCCGCAGTGCTTGCATTTGACCGCGCACTGGTCGTGACCAAAAGCCCCACAGCGCACACACTGTGGCACAGTGCACTTCGCCGCATGGTGTCCAGTCTTGTAGCAGCGCCGGCAAACCCGCGCGACGCCCTCATACTCAAACTGGACGATGACGTCCCTCACCTCGAGCAGGTTGGGGACACTCTTGTGCATCTCCATTTTGATCATGAGGACGCCGGTCGAGACTCCCGGCAGATACGGTGATTCCTCTCGCGCCACTTCCAAAACCTTTCCAAACCTCTCCAACAGTTGTACTATGATGCGCTTATCCGCGTCCGCCGGGAAGCCAATGATGCGCACCACCTTGACCCGAACACCTCGGTACTGAAACCTGATCCTCGCATCGCGAATGGCGAGGACGGGATCGTCTAAAAACCGCCGATTCGCCTCGTCATTCGCGAATGTCACCTCAAACTTCCCTAAGCCATAATCCTGAACACACGTCAGCTCACTGGGCGTGAAGCGCTTCACGAGCTCTTTGCAAATGTCGGCACTGCCGACGCCCTTAGGCACGCGTGCGTAGTGCACCCGCGGCCTAATCTGCGAGAGCAGACTGGTAGACATCGTGGTACCACCACCACGAGGCTACCAAGTCAGTTAGGAGCTAGCCTAACCTGGAAAAAAAAAAAAAAAAAAAAAGGCAGAGAAAAGGGGACAAGAAACCTCACCAAAACCGACGAAAACCTGTGCAGGAGTCCGCCGGGTCACCGCATGCGAACAGCGGGTCTCCTCCCACTCGAACCAACCAACACCTCCAACGACGCCGGTTGCCGAAAACAAGAAAGCTGCTGCCTTCTGAGATGAGAGCCGTGCTCGAATGGTTTCCGTTGCCACCATCGCGCGCCGCCGCTCGCGGGGAACGGATGAGAGTGTGAGAGAGAGAAGCCGTGCGAACCAATGGGGCGCGCGCGTTGTGCTGATCTCGTCAACACCCCTCGCTCATATTTAAGCGCGGCGAGACGGGGGGACACGCGCATTCGACTCTGGTCTCGCGTGCGTGTTGTGTGAAATCATGCCTCCCCAACCGTCTGGCAAAGCCGTCAAGAAGGCCGGCAAGGCGCAGAAGAATGTGCGCGCCACGGACAAGAAGAAGAAGAAGCGCCGCAGGAAGGAGAGCTTCTCCATCTACATCTATAAGGTGCTGAAGCAGGTGCACCCCGACACTGGTGTCTCCAGCAAGGCCATGTCCATCATGAACAGCTTCGTGAACGACATCTTCGAGCGTATCGCCGCCGAGTCGTCACGCCTTGCTCACTACAACAAGCGCTCGACCATCACGAGCCGGGAGATCCAGACCGCGGTGCGCCTGCTGCTGCCCGGAGAGCTGGCCAAGCACGCGGTGTCCGAGGGTACAAAAGCCGTCACCAAGTACACCAGCTCCAAGTAGGCGTGCGTCGTGGGCCACAGCGAGCAACGACAAATCAACGGCTCTTCTCAGAGCCACCCAAATTGTCTGCGTCGGCATAGGGGTTGTGCTGAGAGATTCGGCTCCGAATCCATCCTCTTCTCTCTGTTGAACACCGCTAGCAGGAGCGTTGGTGTGCCGCGCTCGACGTGTGTGCTCGGGGAGGTTGAACAGGTAAATTAGAGAAGACCGAGTGCGCGGAGAAAAGTGCCACAAGTACGGTAATGGAGGGAAAACAAAACCAGGAGCGTGGTAATTAAAAAAAAAAAAAAAACAGGGGGAAGGTGGCCGCTTCTCTCAAAAAAAGGTAACATGAACTCGAGTGTGTTCAGCTCTTGGGAAATGATAGAATAGGAAACTCGCGTCAGCGCTTGCCCGAGCAACTCCGACATGTCGGGCCAAATATGAAGGGGTATACACGGTATGCAGTGCATGCGGAGAGAAGGAAACTGCCGAACACTTGATAATGCTATGTAAAGGGCTTCACCTTATAGTTTAGAATGATGGCGCAGAGTTTTTCAAAAGCACCGGGGTTTAGAGACGGGGGAGGGCAAAATAGACTTTAGGCAGGTAGAATTAACTAGAAGGTGGTTATCTTATTGGTGGCTAAAGTCAAGGCAAGAGTGAAAACTAAACCATTCACTGCAAAGCACCGCGGTCCTATACTTCACTATTTAAAGAGAGAAAAAAAAACAAGATAAATGTAGCTGTTTGTTAGGTCAGCATTATGGCTAGGTGGTGATAGCTGCCGCCCGATGTGAAGGGTACAGCCACATTCATCAGACAGCGCAGAGTTCCTTCTCTGCCACGCCATTCATTTGTTTACGAAATTGGGGCATTTATTTCTTGAGAGCGCAGGGCAGGCCCGTTTCGAGACTGTAGGAGGAGTGAATGTAGCTTAAAGTGCGTGGCGCGGTGAAAAATGTGCGGAAGCATTGATGCAAGAAAAGATAGGGGAGAAATATATAGACGCATGTGACAATAGCTGTAGAAGCAGAAAAGCGTGGCGGCGGACTGCATGCTAATTATTGTCCGAAAGCAAAGTATCGACAGCCCGAGTGAAGGAAAAAACAAAACTGTGCGTACGCATGACAGGGGTACCACGCAGGTGATTTATATAGTGCACAAAGAAGTACGAAATCCAGTAAAGAAAGGCGGTCGACACGAGGTATGGGCATTTCCCGTTTTCGCACCGAGTGCTCCGTTTGCGCGTCGCCGAAAGAAACATAGCCAGGCCGGCCAGCAAACGACACTGCTCGGCTTGACGTTTACATAATCACACGGTGTAGCGGAACACTGTGTTCTCTTCGAAAGAACAAATGCGCCTGTGCTAGGCACAAATGAGTGGTACGTTCCATTCGGAATGTGGTGGGAAACTTACCTTAAATGAATGAGCGGACGCACCGTTTATTTCCGCTTTGTTTTAGATTACTGACTATGTTCGGCGGGTCGACAGTGCATTTGTATGAAGCTTTCAAGCGCGATCATTTTGTAATTTCGCATCGTGCGTCCCTGCCACAAGTTCGGGGAAGGAATACTTTCAATATGGGAACCCTCATGATTGTGAAAGATGAAACTGCGACTACTTAAACACACTTGCACCACAGAAATGGCACGCGCAGTTTGGTATTGGGGCACGTGAGAAGGGAATACAATAGATGGGCATTGGCGCGCATCTTTTTTTCTTATTGATATGATATGTAAGGAGATGTCGGCGCACCATTATGGCGCCGGCTACTCCTTGGCCGTTGAGTTAAACTTGAACACGTATCTTGAAGCAAAACGTACAAAGCAGTGCATGGAAAGTAGAAAACTCGGGCAGAGATATGCAAAGACACACTTACACTTATACGCACATATCAGAACACAATGGTAAGTAAATGTTCGAAAGTCAATGAATGAAGTCTCTGATATAATGTCCCTCGATAATATTCGGTCCACCAGCACAAAACAGTAGAGCACACGTCTGGTCCGTATAAAGATGCATTCGCTCGTGTGTACATAATTGTCGACACGTCATTCATTTCACAACACACACATGATGAGAGTCACGTGATACTGTACATAATAAGTACATTTGTTACAAATGAAAGTTCGTTATTTCTTAATACTTATCAGCAATCCCGCTGTCTTGTAAAGAACGTGTTGATGCTTTTAAAGCGTGCGACTGTAAAACTCGAGTAGGCCACGGACCCAGAAGTTTCTTCATGTTAAACGGTCTGCGGTCTAATGCCAACTGTTCGGACTTAAGACGGCGTCTCGTGATGTGGACAGTCTACGAGAAGGTGACATACGTCTTCATCTATCAATCCGCATTCGCATTCGGGACTTTCAGCTCTGCCGTGTCTGTGCAAAGAAAAAAAAAAAAACAAATGTTTTTGTGTATGCCGTGCCTAGCCTCAATCGGTCAATTAGAGTTTCCGATATTCTATCTAATGCCAGCGTAATTTTTAATTCAATAAATGGATCGATGTGGTATAAATCGCACCTCTTTGTACTTTGGTCAAACCAAGCAGTTTTGCTCATTCTGAAAGTTGTATTCTTTATAATACTACGCAATTCACTTTTTTCGAAATATTGGTTGCCACGATGTGTAGACCTACTTTGTGTGCTCTGGACGGCTCTGGAAGGCCAACTGCAAATCTTCTTTGCACAGCTGATGCCGTCCGGATAGTCGTTGATAGATTACTTAACAGGTTGTCAGCCTCCGAAGGTATTATGTAAGCGAAAGTACGCATGCGTAAAACATGCAGCGAACGAACACTCTTCCAACGCTGTAAAGAAGAAAGAATGCATAAAGGGTGGTGCATTTTACGCTCCAATCTCGTCCTATGTAAGGCGCTTTAGAGTTAGGGCTGTTTTGCCTGTAATTGCGTGACCCTTGCAGGGTTCCTCACAGTGCAACCGTGCACTTGAAACGGGCAGGTGTTGAACCACCCCGCAAGGAGATGGGGAAACTTCGCTGCGACCGGACCGCTTGACAGTCCGTGTTTACGGGAGGAGAGGCGCGCCCGAGAGGAGGTGCGCTCTCACTCTCTGCCGTCCCCGTGAATGCTGAAATGAGCGCGGTCGCGTTGCGTGGCTTCGGTGAAACTGCCGTATCGCGATATGTAGTGGAGCTGCCACAGTAAAATTTGAGACACGCGTAGCCAGCCAAAGGTGCTGTTACTTTGCCGAATTTCACGTGCCGGCGTCCACAACAACGCGAGCACGCTTTGTTTAGAAATTTCCGGCCATGAGGCCGTGCCCGGACCGCGTGTGTTAGTCCCTTGGTTTGGCGACAAGGATGGCGTCAAAGTGACGCCGTGAAACGGGTTTCGTGCGTGCAAATGAGGCATTGATGTGATTAGAGAGAAAGCGAGAACATAGAAAAGAAAAAAAAAAGAGGGGGGGGGGGGGCACACGCCGGGGACGAGTAGTCGCAAAGTGTTAAGTGTGCAGTTTATTTACGTGCGGCACACAGGTGAGCTGTTGCAGCTGTGAGTTTTGACAAATATTGCGTGTGTCATGTTCAGTGGACACGATGAAACGTTTTTTAGCGAACGCGTTGTATCCGCTGGGCTTGTACGTACGCGTACATGAATTGTCGCTTACTCGGTTTGATGTCTCCTTGCCGCTGGGGCAGCTGATACGACTGATACGCCATTTTGCAGCAGTGAAGGGTGCGTGAATGAATGGGCAAGAAACTTAGCAACAGTAACGAGAAAAGAATTAAAAACAAACAAACAAACGAAAGCATGTTTGCCGTGTATATTCAATCTTGTAGTGCAGAAAAATAGTCAGTGCAGCAACCTGCGCGGCCAACGCGCTCCTCGCGAAGAAAAGAGGGAGAGAGAGACGAGCTGGCCGCCGACCAACCGGCGTGCGCCGTTCGCCTTCCTCCTCAGTCTCGCGGGCCGGCGCCGACACCGCGACTCGATCGTGTCGAGCATTCGCTTTCCGGGCGCGTTTCGAAGCAGAAGCAGAAACTTCGGAAGCCGTCATGTCTGGCCGTGGCAAAGGTGGCAAAGGGCTGGGGAAGGGTGGCGCCAAGCGTCATCGAAAGGTGTTGCGTGACAACATCCAGGGCATAACCAAGCCGGCCATCCGTCGTCTGGCGCGCCGTGGCGGTGTCAAGCGCATCTCTGGCCTCATCTACGAGGAAACTCGCGGCGTTCTCAAGGTGTTCCTCGAGAACGTGATCCGCGATGCCGTCACTTACACCGAGCACGCCAAAAGGAAGACCGTGACAGCCATGGACGTCGTGTACGCCCTCAAGCGTCAGGGCCGCACCCTGTACGGATTCGGAGGCTAAGAAGCCAGCGGCGTCGCCTGCAGCCAGCCAACGAGAACACAACAGCCCTCTTCAGGGCTACCCACTTGATGCTTCGGCAGTGTGATCCCAGCGGTTCGCCATACCCGTCCGTCCCTCTTTGCAATATCATTGCGTCATCGCTCAGGTGAGCAGCACCTCGTGTAGTAGTAGCTTGATCGCGCTGGGTACTTGTCACGTTCACCGCATTTCGTTCGCGTCGTCGTCTTTCTCCTGGGTCTGCATGCACGAATCAATCGCCGCATCTGCGAGTTCTTCCTCTCCTTCCTGCAAGCCAAGCTGCTAAAACGGGCCCGTCAAGCGAACGTCGCCTAGTTACCTTATCGCGCGAAGGAAGAAGCCGAGCGCAGCGTTCTACCCTGGTCACTGCATTCTTGGAGACACGACTATGCTCAGGAAGCACGAACTCGCTTTTTTCTTTGGAATGCCCACTACACGATCGCGTCACGTTGTGTCAAAATAAATAAAAACGCACTATGTTCTACCGTGGGGCACCCAGACGAAGAAGGGATGTGTACTTACAAATGAAAAAATTGATTGTGACAGGTTGGTCGTGTTTACCGCGCCCGCTGTGCACTCAGAAGTGCCCCATTCAATAACACATTGTGTACATTGTCACGCCTAATAATTTTTGTTTGTTTTTTTTTTTCACACCTGGCGCTGCCGAGCTGCAAAATACAAAAAAAAAAGAAAGAAAAGTGGAAGGGGATGTTTAAACAGAATTTCTGCGCAAGTCAGAAGCAAGTACACAATAAGCGCTGCCCATGCAGCGTGCTGAGGGAAGCTGCACTTGATAGAAGTGGCACTCATGTACTGTACTGGTGCTGCGAACACTGCAGTTGTGAAAGCTTTACTTGGACGGACAGCTACGCAACAAGTGTTTCCATTTCGCCGGCAGAGGTGGTCACTCTAGGGAGGCTGGCTTCGCCGCCCACGCGAGAGGGGGGGGGGGGGGGGGACTAGCCCATGATGTAAACGCGAGAGGTTCGAGCGCGGGAAATTCGAAAGCAAGGCGCGCTCGCGTGAGCCTGCCGTCAGATGGCGACACCAACCCACGAGCATTGCATTTTCAAGTGCACCCTTGGTTTCCCACCCACCTCCGCACAGGACGAGGCGTGTCGAATGTGTAACCAAGGCGCACGACAGTGGTTCTGCTCAGGCAAAGCCTACCTATAACAAAAATTGTTCTCCATGTGTGTACCTTCATTTTCTCGTGAAAATGTGAAAGAGGAGTGAATGGGGCTTTTTGAGGCGCGTGTTGATCTTCGTTTCTATTATGATTATTATTTTTCACCCTTTCATTGAGTCCATTTCCTGCTTTTTGTGCCACATATTTAGCACTTAGAGGTTGGGGGGGGGGGGGGGATTGCTGATGTGTAAGATGGAAAAGAAGAGGAAAGTGAGCCCCGAAACTGTCTGCATCAGGATGCGACACCTCAGCGGTAGCTCACAAGGGATGGGGGGTGAGGGGGGATTAAAAGGGTGGGAATAAAAGTGTAGAGAAAGAGACATGAGGGAAGCCAGAGTGAGACGACATATCGAGGGAATAGGAGTAAAAATGAAACAAAACATTCGAACGCAAACACCCCGTACATCCAACCGCCATTGAGCGCACCTAGTAGTTTGGCAAGTATGTATGAGTGATTCTTAAGAGGGAAAGGAAGATAAAATTGAGTCCCGTTACTGTCTGCGATTGAGCAAGTAGGCGCGCTCAGTGGCAGTTGGATGTACGGGGTGTTTGTGTTAGAATGTTTTGTTGCGTTTTACTCCTTGTCGTTGCGCGGACGTGTATGCATATACCAACACTGCCGGTGGTCTCTCGTCGTCTTCGCCCATCTACGTAATGGTCGCAAATAAGCGACAACGCAAGGAGCAAGTTTTTTTGGCGTGGCAGTGCGCATTTGCCCTCGGTGATGCGAGGCGCTCTAGTGCGATGCGCGCTGTTGGCGTGAATGGTGGCGTCTCGCACTCCGTCGCGCCGCTTCGGGAAGCGACGAGCTACAGCGTCGATTGATGTGTTGCCTGGAAGGCGAAAGAAATGCGCAGCAGGCTGTATTGTACAGCGGTAGTGGTTTCGTTTCGGTGTACCTCTTTGCAGCCGCGAACTGCACGGTTGCCCGAAAATGAGCGCCAGCCAGCATCCTGGCGTACGCTTCCGCGCTCGCACGCGGACGGGTTCTCACGCTTCGGCCAATGGGAGGGAGAGAGATGGGTCGTGCGGCGAAGCCGCTTTTGCCGATCTCCGGCAGGAGCGCAGTTTCGCTCCGTCAGTCGAGGTGATCGGACGCACGCAGCATGGCCCGAACTAAACAAACCGCGCGCAAGAGTACTGGAGGCAAGGCTCCGCGTAAGCAGCTTGCTACCAAGGCTGCTCGCAAGAGTGCCCCTGCCACAGGCGGGGTGAAGAAACCTCACCGTTACAGGCCTGGAACCGTGGCCCTGCGTGAAATTCGCCGATACCAGAAGTCGACCGAACTGCTGATCCGCAAGCTTCCCTTTCAGCGCCTGGTGCGGGAAATCGCTCAGGACTTCAAGACGGACCTCCGTTTCCAGAGTTCTGCCGTGATGGCCCTACAGGAAGCTAGCGAGGCCTACCTCGTTGGTCTTTTCGAAGACACCAACCTGTGCGCCATCCACGCTAAGCGCGTCACCATCATGCCAAAGGACATCCAGCTGGCTCGGCGCATTCGCGGTGAGCGCGCCTAAGTTGGGCTGCTCCCTGCGCTTCGGTCGACAGGCAAGCAACAACAAACGGTCCTTCTCAGGACCACCAACGTGTCTGCTTTGGCTACGAGACCACTCCAGGCCACGTACTCCGGCCGCACCCTCTTTTGCTGTCATGTTTTGTACGTACGTGGCTGCCGTTGTCTAGCGCGCGGAAGAACGGAACGTCGGCGCGTCGTTATTACGAAGAAATGGCTCAGCTTTGACAAATTCAAGGTAAAAGTGTGTATCATTATGAGTAGACAGAGAAAAGGTAGGCTAGCTTCAGTCGGTGTGTGTGCAGCAGCCGTGCTGCGACCCTGTGGTGTGTCAATTTCATTTATGTGTTTACCTTTTTGCCCGCCGCTTGTAAGGTGTTTTTGAGGGCTTCTGTTTGCGTAACGCCATGGTGACTTGGGCTGCTGGACCCCGGCGCAACTTTTGGGTGCACTCGTAGGAGGTGATGAAGTTTTACCGAGAGACGAAATAAACAATTGTATCGGGCCAGTTGGTAAGGATCCATCTCGCTAGGAAGCGCAGCCACTATTACACAGACCTCACAACACAAGCGCTTAACTTCAACTGAACTTTCATTGCAAACGTCAGAGTTTATAAAGGGGGTGAACAGAGAAAAAGAATAGTAAAAGGTAGACAACAAAAAGCACACGTGCCAGTCCCGCACATTACTGTCTGTTATTCTCTATCACCCCATCCAAAAAACAGTTCTTTCCGCGTGAGCGCGATAGAGAGTGCACTAACACACTCGAAATCATCGCGTGTCATTTCCTTTCATTTCTTTTGAAGCTGAACAAGTTTTTGTGCCATATTCTGGACAATTTTTTTTTTTTTTTGCAATAAACGTTTAGTTGAAGTTAAGCGCTTGTGTTGTGTGTTCTGTGTAATAGTGGCTGCGCTGCCTAGCAAGATAGACGAAATAAATTGTGTTAGAAGCACCAAATGGAATGCGCTAACGGCGGGTTCTCTCTCTCTCTCTCTCTTTTTTTTTTTACCTTACGTTTGTTTTTCTATTCAAAGGTATTAAATTTACTCTGTCCCTGTGCTGACCCGTTCAGGTGTCATCGTAAGGATAGACGGTTACGTGTGGAGCTTTTTTTTTTTTTTTTTTTAATGAGAAATGACAACGCTTACATGCTCTTTTCTGTCTTTTTCGGTGCCGAGCTGCGTGATTTGGTTGTCTCTTTGCAGCATTTGGCGTCGCGCACTTGTGGCTAACTGATGTCGCGAGGAAATATATATAAAGTATAGAAAAACAAACACGCTTGAGGGTACGAACAGAGCCATCGTGACTGCGAAGCGAAACACGGCCGCGTCACCTGTTTGGGTGGTCCTTAGAAGGACCGTTTGGGGAATGCGGCGAGCGCGCGGAAGGGGTGCTCGCTTACGCCTTCTTCTCCGTCTTCTTTGGAAGAAGCACGGCTTGAATGTTGGGCAACACACCGCCCTGCGCGATGGTGACGCCGGAAAGCAGTTTGTTCAGCTCCTCGTCGTTGCGGATGGCGAGCTGCAAGTGACGGGGGATGATCCGGGTCTTCTTGTTGTCACGAGCGGCGTTGCCCGCCAGCTCGAGCACCTCGGCGGCCAGGTACTCGAGTACGGCAGCCAGGTAGACCGGAGCGCCAGCTCCGACGCGCTCGGCGTAGTTTCCCTTGCGTAGGAGGCGGTGAATACGGCCCACGGGGAACTGAAGCCCCGCGCGGCTAGAACGGGTCTTGCTCTTGCCTTTCGCCTTGCCGCCCTTGCCACGTCCGGACATGGTGTTGCTTTTCGCTTGGTACGACGCCGGTTGCCGAAAACAAGAAAGCTGCTGCCTTCTGAGATGAGAGCCGTGCTCGAATGGTGTGTGTGTGTTGGTGGTTCGTGGAAGAATGAGACGCCTAATTTCTGCAGCCCATTAGGGAGCACGGCGCAGCGTCTTAGGGGGGGGGGGGGAGTGGGAGAAAAGTGGATAGGAGTGTAGGTGTTAGAGGTGTAGTGGCCAGGCGAACATCAGCACAGATGGCAGGCCGGCAGCAAGGGCGGGGGTGGCAGGGGTCCCGGTCTCAGCGGTAGGCCGCGATTCCCGTCTCGTCGAGGAACACCACCAGGCTCCGCAGCGCTGGCAGATGAGGACGAGACGGGAAGATGAAGTGTTCCAGTGTGGAGGCAGGAAGGCCCTGTCTCCTGTAGGCTGTGGTGAGCCTCGAACGTTCCTGTGCCAGGCCAGGACAGGCACAGAGGAGATGTTCGAGGGTCTCGGGATCGCCGCAGCGGTCGCAGGCCGGGGAGGTGCAGCGGCCCTTGGCGTGGCGGCGGGCCGCGGTCCACACGCAGCCGGTCCGTAGTCGCAGCAGGGTGGCTCTTTCCCTCCTGGTTAGGCCCTTCTCTGGTAGAAGCTTCGGTCCCCGTCCGCTGGCCACCCGCTGGTCTGGGTGGACTGTGATGAGAAGCTTCTTAAGACGAGCCTGCGTAAAGTCCCTGGCCGCCACGGCCCGGGTGATGGGGGTGCCAGGCTGATGGGCTGCCTTAGCCAGTGTGTCCGCCTCCTCATTGCCAGCTATGCCCACGTGGGAGGGCAGCCAGTGGAAGGAGACGGACGTCCCTGACGTCGTGAGCGCCCGGAACTTAGAAGCCAGGAGGCTGCCATTGAGCCCGCCCCGGCGATGGTTGGACAGGGTCTGCAGGGCTGCTCTGCTGTCGCACACTACTGCAACCGGCTCAGCAGGGGGGTCTTCAGCCAGGAGGTCCGCTGCCAGGTGGAGTCCCGCCAGCTCCGCAGCCGTGGAGCTCGCTGGGAAGGGAAGCTGGCATTGCCTGCTGCTGGCCCTGGAAGGGATGACACACGCTGCTGCCGCAGTCCCGTCCGCCAGGACGGATCCATCGGTGAAAACCTGCAGCCGCCCCGCCAGCTGTTCCTGGAGCTTGCAGGTGGCAGCCTGCTGCAATGCGGCCGCAGGTGTTCGATGTTTGGCTGCGCCGTCCAAGAAGAGGTGGACCTCTGGCGGCCGGTGGTGTGGCGGTGGTGAGGCTACCGGGACTGGCGGATCCGGGACCATCTCGTGATACAGCTGGCATAGTCCTCCCATCCGTGACTGGGGCTGGTTGCGGAGACGCTCCAGGAGGGCCCTGCCGTCGGCGGCCCGGTGCAGGCGGTCTATGTGCCCCAGCGCGCGTTGAAGCATGCGGAGTGACAGGGGCCACTCACCTGCCTCGGCAAGAGTTGCTGCCACGGGGGAGCACTTGGGCAGCCCCAGGATGGTTCGAAGTGCTTTCCGGTGTAGTCCCTCCAGCAGGTCCCTCCTGGCCGGCGACAGGGTCACCAGTGGGAGGCCGTACAGTAGCACTGAGGACGCCGCAGCCTGGTTGAGCCGCAGAGCCCACTTGGCCGAGCAGCCGCGACCTCGCTGCTGCAGCTTGGTGATGGCCCCCTGGACTCGTTTCACCCTTGTGGCAGCAGCCTTGGCAGCAGGGATCCACGTGAGCCGGTGGTCCACGGTGAGCCCCAGGTACTTCACCGTCAGCCTCCAGGGTAGGTTGCGGTTGCCGACCTTCAGCCGTCTCACGTAGGTTCGTCCCGCAGCCAGTGGATGTATCAGCAGGGCCTCGGTCTTGGTGGCAGAGACCTTGAGCCCGATGCCTCCGAGGTAGGTGATCACCGCATCCAGGGCCGCCTGCAGTGACCTCCGGATGGCAGGGATGGACTGCCGTGGTCCCCGAGCCCAGAGTGCCACGTCGTCGGCGTACACCGAACAGCGGGCTGGGAACCTGGTGTCTGTCGGGAGGGAAGCTGGAAGTCCCGCCAGCGCCAAGTTGAACAGGAAGGGGCTCAGCACAGAGCCCTGTGGTACACCTGCAGTGATGTCCCTGGGTTGGCTGGTCTCCTTTCCGACTCTGACGCGGAAGGTCCTCCCGGACAGGAAGGCAGTCACAAAGCCTCGGAGGCATCCGCTGATGCCAAGTCGGTCGAGGGCCGCCTCGATGACCACATGTGGGAGCCCGTCGAATGCGTTCTCTACATCCAGCAGCAGCAGCATGGCCACGTCCCCGCTGTTCCTTGCGTCCTCGAGGGTGGCAACGACGTCTGAGATGGAGTCTGCTGTGCACCGGTGCCGCCTGAAACCCGTCTGCTGCTCCGGGAAGAAGCCCAGCTGGTCGGCGATCCACTCCAGTCTCTCTAGGGCCACCCTCTCCATCACCTTGCATGGTGCAGAGGTCAGAGAAACTGGCCTGTATGAGGAGAGGGCCGTGGCTTTCTTCCCGGGTTTCAGGATTGGCGCCACCACTGCAGTTCGCCAGGATTCCGGCAGGGTCCCAGCGCTCCAGATGTCGTTGTAAAGCTCCAGGAGGCGTTGTCGACCAGTCCCATCCAGGTTTCGGAGCATTTGGAACGTGATGCCATCTGCACCTGGAGCACTCCGCCTCCTGGATCCCTCGAGGGCAGCCACCAGCTCGTGCATTGCAATGGGCTCGCTGCAAAGCTCATGTACCTGAGCAGCCACCCATCCAGGATGGTGGCAAGAGGCAGGGCATGGTAGGGCAGCAGGTGGAGGTGCAGCAGGCAGTTGGGCGACATCCCTGGCAGCGAACTGGTCAGCGAGCTGTTCGGCCAAGTCTGCAGCCTGGATGGAAAAGTGCACAGCCAGTGACAGCACCTGATTGAAGGCCCGGGGCACCGTCAGCAGGCTCTTCAGCAGGCGCCAGGCTCGTGTCCCATCTCGTGCGTCGTTGATGGAGACGCAGACGCCGATCCAGCCCTGGTTCCTGCGTCTGCGTGCATGGCGTCTGCAGACGGCGTCGACCCTCCGGAACGCTGTCCAGAGCGCCGGTTCGCCTCTTTTCAGAGCCTGCCGCTCTGCTCGCCGCCGCGCCGCTCTCAAGGCCAGGTGTGGGATGTCTGGCACAGGCTGCCCCTGCTGGACCCTGGTGATGACGGTTGCCGCCTTTGCGTTGTCGGCCACCAGTTGTAGGAGGTCCCTGTCACTCGTGTCCTGCCTGAATAGCTGCCGGTAGACTTGCCAGTCCACCACGCTGTACTGCCGGTCCCGGGGGGCCCTGCCTCGGAAGGGGGTGAGCAGGATGGGCAGGTGGTCCGAGCCCCATGTGTCCGGGAATGGTGACCAGGCGTACCGGCACCCTTCCGTGGCCACGCTGAGATCGATGGCAGTGCTGGAGGCCCGGCGCCCACGACGAAGGAAGGTGTCGGACCCGGTGTTGAGGATGGTGAGGCCCAGCTGCTGTAGCATGTCCCGCACCTCCCTGCCTCGCGGGTCCATCCTCCGGCTGCCCCAGTCCGGGTGATGTGCATTGACATCGCCGCAGAGCAGGAACTCCTTCCCCAACCGATGCACGAGTTGTCGGAGGCATCTGGGGTCCCAGGGCTGCTGCGGCCGGATATACACACTGGCCACAGTGGTGTCCCTCTCCTCGAGGCGTATGCGGACAGCACAACACTCGAAGGGACCACCGACCAGATCAGCCACAGGCACCTCTGCTTGGAGAAGCTCCCGCTTCACGTACACGGCGCAGCGAGCAGGTCCCTGCTGGTGGCTGTCGTCCAGGCAGGGGGCAGCACTGCAGGTCGTCAGAGTGCAGCCAGTGCGGCTGCTGTAGCCCATGTAGCCAGGCAGTCGCAGATCCTCTGCCCGGGCGTACACCTCCTGGAATGCGAGGACGTCGTAGTTGCTGCACAGGAGGTGCTCCGCCAGGTCAGCACTCCGCCGCCCTAGCCAGTTGGCATTCCACTGGAGAATGCTCGGGCGGCAACATCGACTCGACCCAAGGGAAGAATCAGCCATGGTGGGGCGTTTGTTGTTGCAAGGCCCCTGCCTGCAGGCAGATGGCACGGGCGGGGTGACCTTCTGGGAGGGCATTTCCCAAGGCCTGCAAGGTTAGCAGCAGGGTTGATACAATCTGGGTCACGGGATCTACAGCAGGTAGGGCCACGGCCACAGCAGGGAGTGCTGTGTGGGGAGCAGCTATGGCTGTGGGAGCGGCAGTGGCAGGCGGGGGCGCTGAGGTACCCTCGGCAGCAGGCGGCATCCCTGGGGCAACAGTCGTGACTGTTGGGGCGGCAGAGGTAGCAGGCAGAGTTGCTGGGGCAGTGGCACGGAGGGGCTGCAGTCCTTGTGGCGGCTGACGATGGCGATTGCCTGATGCGGCAGGAGAGCTGGTAGGTGGGGGGGCGGGTGGAGTGCGCCCCTTCAAAACGCTCGCAAAAGTGCGGGCCTCCTTGTCCTCCTCCCGCACCGCTGCTGCCACAGCACGCCTGGATAGTAAGGTGGTGGAGGATGCCATGATGGTGGCAACTCGCCGTTGCTCTTGCCACCGTGGGCAGTCCGGTGTGTTGGCAGGGTGTGGGCCACCACAGTTCACACACCGTGGCCGTGCCTGCGGGCAGTCCTGCAACTCGGGGTGGGCCCGGCCACAGCGAATACAGGCTCCGGGCCAGCTGCAGCTTTCCTTCACATGGCCGAACCGGCCGCACTGTAGGCATTGCGTGGGACGGGGCCTGGCTGGCCGCACCGGGAAGCGCACCAGGAAGAGGGTGACGTGCTCAGGGGGCACAGGGCTGGCAAAGCGTATCGTGATGGTACGGCCCTCTCTGGTGGCAGCAAGTATTGGTACAGAGGACTTGAGTCCGGGCAGCAGGCTCTCATCTGTAGGCTCACCGTCAACGCCGTGCAGGAAGCCGGTGCTTGTGTGTCGGTCGGCAGGCTTCCGCGCGCTCACTGGGATCCCGTGCAGCTCCTTGATGGTCAGGAGCTGTTCCAGGCACTCTTGCGTTGCAGCGTCCGCCGCCACGATGTTGCGCCTGTGATTGACACGAATCGCGGCAACGCCAGGCCGCGGGAAGAGTGCCCGGGCGAGAGTGAGGCGCGGGATCCCGCTGAAGGTGCCTCCAGCTGCGGCGGGCCGGTACAGCACCGTTCCCACCACCGCGGGGTTCACCGGCAGAACGGCAGCGGTCAGCCTTCTGTCACGTCGTAGTGCAGCTTTGGACTTGACCACCTGGAAGGCCACCTCGTCCTCTGGCTGGCTCGCCGGGACGCTGGTGGTTGCAGGAGTCTCTGCCAGTGGTCTCGCTGTGGTGACAGGGCCAGCGGGTGCAGCACGTAGTCCCCCGGAAGAAGAGATGGCAGCAGAAGTGCCCGCGGGTGCAGCAGGTGTGTGCTGCTTGCGGGCTGACTTCTTGCCCTTCTTCTTCTTCTTGCGAGGGGCCGGTGTGTCTCCCGCTGTGGTACTTTTCAGAAAGGCCGCCGCAGTCCCAGGGGTGGGCTGCCTGCGGTCTTCCTGCCTGCTGGATTCCGCCGAGGCATCGGGCACCTCGTCCATGTGCTCCTCGTCACTGGAGAGAGCGTCAGGAAGGGCCGCCGGCGTATCAACTGCTGTGGCACCATCACTGTGGCCCGCCGGGACTGTCCCCTTCTGCTCGGGGATGTCACTCCTCTCGGAAGGCTCGAGTGTGACCGGAGAGGTGACCGGCTGTTTCCGCGGGCCGTCCTCCTCGTCATCACTGCTGAACTGCTCCCGGCCGCGCTTCCTGGTGGCCGAGGAGTCCATCCCCTCCTCTTCGTCATCGGTCGGGGGCAGCGCGACAACGCTGTGCACCTCCATGGTGCTGGCACGTTCAGGCGCGGCAGGGTCGTCCGTTGGAGGCAGCGAGGAGACTGCAGCAGCGTCCGAGGCGCTGCTGCCTCGCGGGAAGGTCGGCAGTGGGCGGTCCCAAGGCTTGGGTGGATTGGCTTGCAGCCACTTATCAACTTGGCGTTGAATGCTGTCGGTCGCGGCGCCACCAAGCAGCAGGGAGTGCGCCTCGGCACGACAGGTCGTGAGGCTGTTCGATCGGCGATGACCCGGACGGGGGGGGCGCGTAGTGGGCGCCGCGAAGTCCGGGTCAGCGGCCGGGGCGCACTGTGCTGATGTAGGTTTAGTCGCTGGTAGCGGCGCTGTAGCAACTGCGTTGGCCATGGTTTCCCTGGAAGGCCGGTACGCGACGTCGTCCATGGTCGGTTGTGGAGTGCAGAGAAGGCTCGGACAGGCGAAGACCTCTCACAGGCACATTCACTCACACACACACAAGCACGAGGAATGTCAGCGCAAGGTTCCGGTAAAAAAAAAAAAAAAAAAAAAAAAAAAAAAAAACCCGCCGGAGTAGAGCGGGAGCGAAGGGAAGCGCCACGGGGTCACAAAATAAAAGTGAAAAAGAAACAATCAAACAAAAAAGGATATGGCACTTCAGAGTCAACCGCGCGTACTTCGGGAAAGGCGCGAGTGTTCGCGATAAGTCACACACACGCTATACACACTGCGGGAAAGGTGCGAGTGTTCGCGATAAGTCACACACACGCGATACACACTGACACTCAGCTACGCGAAGTAGCTGTTCCCTGACAGCGATGATAATAAAATAACAGCTAAAAATAAAAGGGGGCTGTCAGGGAGAAAAACGAAGTGCTGTTACGTTAAGCGCACTAAGCTAGGAACCCGCGCCTAAGGTACACGCGAAGCACCGTGTCCCCGCGCCACATACACACGCCGATCAACCGCATAAACACACGGTAAAAGAGAGAAAACTCACGGAACGGCGGTGGCAAGCAGGGGGGGCACAGGCAGGTAGCCCAAGGGCAGGCAGTCCAAGTAGTTGGAGAGCGCACGAGTCCGTCACGCGCGTGCCGCCACAGCGGCTGGACGGCCGAGCACGGGTGCCGTACTCCTGGGGAGCGCGCGCGGCGCGCGAACGACCGGGCAGCAAGCCCTCGAATGGTTTCCGTTGCCACCATCGCGCGCCGCCGCTCGCGGGGAACGGATGAGAGTGTGAGAGAGAGAAGCCGTGCGAACCAATGGGGCGCGCGCGTTGTGCTGATCTCGTCAACACCCCTCGCTCATATTTAAGCGCGGCGAGACGGGGGGACACGCGCATTCGACTCTGGTCTCGCGTGCGTGTTGTGTGAAATCATGCCTCCCCAACCGTCTGGCAAAGCCGTCAAGAAGGCCGGCAAGGCGCAGAAGAATGTGCGCGCCACGGACAAGAAGAAGAAGAAGCGCCGCAGGAAGGAGAGCTTCTCCATCTACATCTATAAGGTGCTGAAGCAGGTGCACCCCGACACTGGTGTCTCCAGCAAGGCCATGTCCATCATGAACAGCTTCGTGAACGACATCTTCGAGCGTATCGCCGCCGAGTCGTCACGCCTTGCTCACTACAACAAGCGCTCGACCATCACGAGCCGGGAGATCCAGACCGCGGTGCGCCTGCTGCTGCCCGGAGAGCTGGCCAAGCACGCGGTGTCCGAGGGTACAAAAGCCGTCACCAAGTACACCAGCTCCAAGTAGGCGTGCGTCGTGGGCCACAGCGAGCAACGACAAATCAACGGCTCTTCTCAGAGCCACCCAAATTGTCTGCGTCGGCATAGGGGTTGTGCTGAGAGATTCGGCTCCGAATCCATCCTCTTCTCTCTGTTGAACACCGCTAGCAGGAGCGTTGGTGTGCCGCGCTCGACGTGTGTGCTCGGGGAGGTTGAACAGGTAAATTAGAGAAGACCGAGTGCGCGGAGAAAAGTGCCACAAGTACGGTAATGGAGGGAAAACAAAACCAGGAGCGTGGTAATTAAAAAAAAAAAAAAAAAACAGGGGGAAGGTGGCCGCTTCTCTCAAAAAAAGGTAACATGAACTCGAGTGTGTTCAGCTCTTGGGAAATGATAGAATAGGAAACTCGCGTCAGCGCTTGCCCGAGCAACTCCGACATGTCGGGCCAAATATGAAGGGGTATACACGGTATGCAGTGCATGCGGAGAGAAGGAAACTGCCGAACACTTGATAATGCTATGTAAAGGGCTTCACCTTATAGTTTAGAATGATGGCGCAGAGTTTTTCAAAAGCACCGGGGTTTAGAGACGGGGGAGGGCAAAATAGACTTTAGGCGGGTAGAATTAACTAGAAGGTGGTTATCTTATTGGTGGCTAAAGTCAAGGCAAGAGTGAAAACTAAACCATTCACTGCAAAGCACCGCGGTCCTATACTTCACTATTTAAAGAGAGAAAAAAAACAAGATAAATGTAGCTGTTTGTTAGGTCAGCATTATGGCTAGGTGGTGATAGCTGCCGCCCGATGTGAAGGGTACAGCCACATTCATCAGACAGCGCAGAGTTCCTTCTCTGCCACGCCATTCATTTGTTTACGAAATTGGGGCATTTATTTCTTGAGAGCGCAGGGCAGGCCCGTTTCGAGACTGTAGGAGGAGTGAATGTAGCTTAAAGTGCGTGGCGCGGTGAAAAATGTGCGGAAGCATTGATGCAAGAAAAGATAGGGGAGAAATATATAGACGCATGTGACAATAGCTGTAGAAGCAGAAAAGCGTGGCGGCGGACTGCATGCTAATTATTGTCCGAAAGCAAAGTATCGACAGCCCGAGTGAAGGAAAAAACAAAACTGTGCGTACGCATGACAGGGGTACCACGCAGGTGATTTATATAGTGCACAAAGAAGTACGAAATCCAGTAAAGAAAGGCGGTCGACACGAGGTATGGGCATTTCCCGTTTTCGCACCGAGTGCTCCGTTTGCGCGTCGCCGAAAGAAACATAGCCAGGCCGGCCAGCAAACGACACTGCTCGGCTTGACGTTTACATAATCACACGGTGTAGCGGAACACTGTGTTCTCTTCGAAAGAACAAATGCGCCTGTGCTAGGCACAAATGAGTGGTACGTTCCATTCGGAATGTGGTGGGAAACTTACCTTAAATGAATGAGCGGACGCACCGTTTATTTCCGCTTTGTTTTAGATTACTGACTATGTTCGGCGGGTCGACAGTGCATTTGTATGAAGCTTTCAAGCGCGATCATTTTGTAATTTCGCATCGTGCGTCCCTGCCACAAGTTCGGGGAAGGAATACTTTCAATATGGGAACCCTCATGATTGTGAAAGATGAAACTGCGACTACTTAAACACACTTGCACCACAGAAATGGCACGCGCAGTTTAGTATTGGGGCACGTGAGAAGGGAATACAATAGATGGGCATTGGCGCGCATCTTTTTTTCTTATTGATATGATATGTAAGGAGATGTCGGCGCACCATTATGGCGCCGGCTACTCCTTGGCCGTTGAGTTAAACTTGAACACGTATCTTGAAGCAAAACGTACAAAGCAGTGCATGGAAAGTAGAAAACTCGGGCAGAGATATGCAAAGACACACTTACACTTATACGCACATATCAGAACACAATGGTAAGTAAATGTTCGAAAGTCAATGAATGAAGTCTCTGATATAATGTCCCTCGATAATATTCGGTCCACCAGCACAAAACAGTAGAGCACACGTCTGGTCCGTATAAAGATGCATTCGCTCGTGTGTACATAATTGTCGACACGTCATTCATTTCACAACACACACATGATGAGAGTCACGTGATACTGTACATAATAAGTACATTTGTTACAAATGAAAGTTCGTTATTTCTTAATACTTATCAGCAATCCCGCTGTCTTGTAAAGAACGTGTTGATGCTTTTAAAGCGTGCGACTGTAAAACTCGAGTAGGCCACGGACCCAGAAGTTTCTTCATGTTAAACGGTCTGCGGTCTAATGCCAACTGTTCGGACTTAAGACGGCGTCTCGTGATGTGGACAGTCTACGAGAAGGTGACATACGTCTTCATCTATCAATCCGCATTCGCATTCGGGACTTTCAGCTCTGCCGTGTCTGTGCAAAGAAAAAAAAAAACAAATGTTTTTGTGTATGCCGTGCCTAGCCTCAATCGGTCAATTAGAGTTTCCGATATTCTATCTAATGCCAGCGTAATTTTTAATTCAATAAATGGATCGATGTGGTATAAATCGCACCTCTTTGTACTTTGGTCAAACCAAGCAGTTTTGCTCATTCTGAAAGTTGTATTCTTTATAATACTACGCAATTCACTTTTTTCGAAATATTGGTTGCCACGATGTGTAGACCTACTTTGTGTGCTCTGGACGGCTCTGGAAGGCCAACTGCAAATCTTCTTTGCACAGCTGATGCCGTCCGGATAGTCGTTGATAGATTACTTAACAGGTTGTCAGCCTCCGAAGGTATTATGTAAGCGAAAGTACGCATGCGTAAAACATGCAGCGAACGAACACTCTTCCAACGCTGTAAAGAAGAAAGAATGCATAAAGGGTGGTGCATTTTACGCTCCAATCTCGTCCTATGTAAGGCGCTTTAGAGTTAGGGCTGTTTTGCCTGTAATTGCGTGACCCTTGCAGGGTTCCTCACAGTGCAACCGTGCACTTGAAACGGGCAGGTGTTGAACCACCCCGCAAGGAGATGGGGAAACTTCGCTGCGACCGGACCGCTTGACAGTCCGTGTTTACGGGAGGAGAGGCGCGCCCGAGAGGAGGTGCGCTCTCACTCTCTGCCGTCCCCGTGAATGCTGAAATGAGCGCGGTCGCGTTGCGTGGCTTCGGTGAAACTGCCGTATCGCGATATGTAGTGGAGCTGCCACAGTAAAATTTGAGACACGCGTAGCCAGCCAAAGGTGCTGTTACTTTGCCGAATTTCACGTGCCGGCGTCCACAACAACGCGAGCACGCTTTGTTTAGAAATTTCCGGCCATGAGGCCGTGCCCGGACCGCGTGTGTTAGTCCCTTGGTTTGGCGACAAGGATGGCGTCAAAGTGACGCCGTGAAACGGGTTTCGTGCGTGCAAATGAGGCATTGATGTGATTAGAGAGAAAGCGAGAACATAGAAAAGAAAAAAAAAAAGAGGGGGGGGGGCACACGCCGGGGACGAGTAGTCGCAAAGTGTTAAGTGTGCAGTTTATTTACGTGCGGCACACAGGTGAGCTGTTGCAGCTGTGAGTTTTGACAAATATTGCGTGTGTCATGTTCAGTGGACACGATGAAACGTTTTTTAGCGAACGCGTTGTATCCGCTGGGCTTGTACGTACGCGTACATGAATTGTCGCTTACTCGGTTTGATGTCTCCTTGCCGCTGGGGCAGCTGATACGACTGATACGCCATTTTGCAGCAGTGAAGGGTGCGTGAATGAATGGGCAAGAAACTTAGCAACAGTAACGAGAAAAGAATTAAAAACAAACAAACAAACGAAAGCATGTTTGCCGTGTATATTCAATCTTGTAGTGCAGAAAAATAGTCAGTGCAGCAACCTGCGCGGCCAACGCGCTCCTCGCGAAGAAAAGAGGGAGAGAGAGACGAGCTGGCCGCCGACCAACCGGCGTGCGCCGTTCGCCTTCCTCCTCAGTCTCGCGGGCCGGCGCCGACACCGCGACTCGATCGTGTCGAGCATTCGCTTTCCGGGCGCGTTTCGAAGCAGAAGCAGAAACTTCGGAAGCCGTCATGTCTGGCCGTGGCAAAGGTGGCAAAGGGCTGGGGAAGGGTGGCGCCAAGCGTCATCGAAAGGTGTTGCGTGACAACATCCAGGGCATAACCAAGCCGGCCATCCGTCGTCTGGCGCGCCGTGGCGGTGTCAAGCGCATCTCTGGCCTCATCTACGAGGAAACTCGCGGCGTTCTCAAGGTGTTCCTCGAGAACGTGATCCGCGATGCCGTCACTTACACCGAGCACGCCAAAAGGAAGACCGTGACAGCCATGGACGTCGTGTACGCCCTCAAGCGTCAGGGCCGCACCCTGTACGGATTCGGAGGCTAAGAAGCCAGCGGCGTCGCCTGCAGCCAGCCAACGAGAACACAACAGCCCTCTTCAGGGCTACCCACTTGATGCTTCGGCAGTGTGATCCCAGCGGTTCGCCATACCCGTCCGTCCCTCTTTGCAATATCATTGCGTCATCGCTCAGGTGAGCAGCACCTCGTGTAGTAGTAGCTTGATCGCGCTGGGTACTTGTCACGTTCACCGCATTTCGTTCGCGTCGTCGTCTTTCTCCTGGGTCTGCATGCACGAATCAATCGCCGCATCTGCGAGTTCTTCCTCTCCTTCCTGCAAGCCAAGCTGCTAAAACGGGCCCGTCAAGCGAACGTCGCCTAGTTACCTTATCGCGCGAAGGAAGAAGCCGAGCGCAGCGTTCTACCCTGGTCACTGCATTCTTGGAGACACGACTATGCTCAGGAAGCACGAACTCGCTTTTTTCTTTGGAATGCCCACTACACGATCGCGTCACGTTGTGTCAAAATAAATAAAAACGCACTATGTTCTACCGTGGGGCACCCAGACGAAGAAGGGATGTGTACTTACAAATGAAAAAATTGATTGTGACAGGTTGGTCGTGTTTACCGCGCCCGCTGTGCACTCAGAAGTGCCCCATTCAATAACACATTGTGTACATTGTCACGCCTAATAATTTTTGTTTGTTTTTTTTTTCACACCTGGCGCTGCCGAGCTGCAAAATACAAAAAAAAAAGAAAGAAAAGTGGAAGGGGATGTTTAAACAGAATTTCTGCGCAAGTCAGAAGCAAGTACACAATAAGCGCTGCCCATGCAGCGTGCTGAGGGAAGCTGCACTTGATAGAAGTGGCACTCATGTACTGTACTGGTGCTGCGAACACTGCAGTTGTGAAAGCTTTACTTGGACGGACAGCTACGCAACAAGTGTTTCCATTTCGCCGGCAGAGGTGGTCACTCTAGGGAGGCTGGCTTCGCCGCCCACGCGAGAGGGGGGGGGGGGGGGGACTAGCCCATGATGTAAACGCGAGAGGTTCGAGCGCGGGAAATTCGAAAGCAAGGCGCGCTCGCGTGAGCCTGCCGTCAGATGGCGACACCAACCCACGAGCATTGCATTTTCAAGTGCACCCTTGGTTTCCCACCCACCTCCGCACAGGACGAGGCGTGTCGAATGTGTAACCAAGGCGCACGACAGTGGTTCTGCTCAGGCAAAGCCTACCTATAACAAAAATTGTTCTCCATGTGTGTACCTTCATTTTCTCGTGAAAATGTGAAAGAGGAGTGAATGGGGCTTTTTGAGGCGCGTGTTGATCTTCGTTTCTATTATGATTATTATTTTTCACCCTTTCATTGAGTCCATTTCCTGCTTTTTGTGCCACATATTTAGCACTTAGAGGTTGGGGGGGGGGGGGGGATTGCTGATGTGTAAGATGGAAAAGAAGAGGAAAGTGAGCCCCGAAACTGTCTGCATCAGGATGCGACACCTCAGCGGTAGCTCACAAGGGATGGGGGGTGAGGGGGGATTAAAAGGGTGGGAATAAAAGTGTAGAGAAAGAGACATGAGGGAAGCCAGAGTGAGACGACATATCGAGGGAATAGGAGTAAAAATGAAACAAAACATTGGAACGCAAACACCCCGTACATCCAACCGCCATTGAGCGCACCTAGTAGTTTGGCAAGTATGTATGAGTGATTCTTAAGAGGGAAAGGAAGATAAAATTGAGTCCCGTTACTGTCTGCGATTGAGCAAGTAGGCGCGCTCAGTGGCAGTTGGATGTACGGGGTGTTTGTGTTAGAATGTTTTGTTGCGTTTTACTCCTTGTCGTTGCGCGGACGTGTATGCATATACCAACACTGCCGGTGGTCTCTCGTCGTCTTCGCCCATCTACGTAATGGTCGCAAATAAGCGACAACGCAAGGAGCAAGTTTTTTTGGCGTGGCAGTGCGCATTTGCCCTCGGTGATGCGAGGCGCTCTAGTGCGATGCGCGCTGTTGGCGTGAATGGTGGCGTCTCGCACTCCGTCGCGCCGCTTCGGGAAGCGACGAGCTACAGCGTCGATTGATGTGTTGCCTGGAAGGCGAAAGAAATGCGCAGCAGGCTGTATTGTACAGCGGTAGTGGTTTCGTTTCGGTGTACCTCTTTGCAGCCGCGAACTGCACGGTTGCCCGAAAATGAGCGCCAGCCAGCATCCTGGCGTACGCTTCCGCGCTCGCACGCGGACGGGTTCTCACGCTTCGGCCAATGGGAGGGAGAGAGATGGGTCGTGCGGCGAAGCCGCTTTTGCCGATCTCCGGCAGGAGCGCAGTTTCGCTCCGTCAGTCGAGGTGATCGGACGCACGCAGCATGGCCCGAACTAAACAAACCGCGCGCAAGAGTACTGGAGGCAAGGCTCCGCGTAAGCAGCTTGCTACCAAGGCTGCTCGCAAGAGTGCCCCTGCCACAGGCGGGGTGAAGAAACCTCACCGTTACAGGCCTGGAACCGTGGCCCTGCGTGAAATTCGCCGATACCAGAAGTCGACCGAACTGCTGATCCGCAAGCTTCCCTTTCAGCGCCTGGTGCGGGAAATCGCTCAGGACTTCAAGACGGACCTCCGTTTCCAGAGTTCTGCCGTGATGGCCCTACAGGAAGCTAGCGAGGCCTACCTCGTTGGTCTTTTCGAAGACACCAACCTGTGCGCCATCCACGCTAAGCGCGTCACCATCATGCCAAAGGACATCCAGCTGGCTCGGCGCATTCGCGGTGAGCGCGCCTAAGTTGGGCTGCTCCCTGCGCTTCGGTCGACAGGCAAGCAACAACAAACGGTCCTTCTCAGGACCACCAACGTGTCTGCTTTGGCTACGAGACCACTCCAGGCCACGTACTCCGGCCGCACCCTCTTTTGCTGTCATGTTTTGTACGTACGTGGCTGCCGTTGTCTAGCGCGCGGAAGAACGGAACGTCGGCGCGTCGTTATTACGAAGAAATGGCTCAGCTTTGACAAATTCAAGGTAAAAGTGTGTATCATTATGAGTAGACAGAGAAAAGGTAGGCTAGCTTCAGTCGGTGTGTGTGCAGCAGCCGTGCTGCGACCCTGTGGTGTGTCAATTTCATTTATGTGTTTACCTTTTTGCCCGCCGCTTGTAAGGTGTTTTTGAGGGCTTCTGTTTGCGTAACGCCATGGTGACTTGGGCTGCTGGACCCCGGCGCAACTTTTGGGTGCACTCGTAGGAGGTGATGAAGTTTTACCGAGAGACGAAATAAACAATTGTATCGGGCCAGTTGGTAAGGATCCATCTCGCTAGGAAGCGCAGCCACTATTACACAGACCTCACAACACAAGCGCTTAACTTCAACTGAACTTTCATTGCAAACGTCAGAGTTTATAAAGGGGGTGAACAGAGAAAAAGAATAGTAAAAGGTAGACAACAAAAAGCACACGTGCCAGTCCCGCACATTACTGTCTGTTATTCTCTATCACCCCATCCAAAAAACAGTTCTTTCCGCGTGAGCGCGATAGAGAGTGCACTAACACACTCGAAATCATCGCGTGTCATTTCCTTTCATTTCTTTTGAAGCTGAACAAGTTTTTGTGCCATATTCTGGACAATTTTTTTTTTTTTTTTTTTGCAATAAACGTTTAGTTGAAGTTAAGCGCTTGTGTTGTGTGTTCTGTGTAATAGTGGCTGCGCTGCCTAGCAAGATAGACGAAATAAATTGTGTTAGAAGCACCAAATGGAATGCGCTAACGGCGGGTTCTCTCTCTCTCTCTCTCTTTTTTTTTTTACCTTACGTTTGTTTTTCTATTCAAAGGTATTAAATTTACTCTGTCCCTGTGCTGACCCGTTCAGGTGTCATCGTAAGGATAGACGGTTACGTGTGGAGCTTTTTTTTTTTTTTTTTTTAATGAGAAATGACAACGCTTACATGCTCTTTTCTGTCTTTTTCGGTGCCGAGCTGCGTGATTTGGTTGTCTCTTTGCAGCATTTGGCGTCGCGCACTTGTGGCTAACTGATGTCGCGAGGAAATATATATAAAGTATAGAAAAACAAACACGCTTGAGGGTACGAACAGAGCCATCGTGACTGCGAAGCGAAACACGGCCGCGTCACCTGTTTGGGTGGTCCTTAGAAGGACCGTTTGGGGAATGCGGCGAGCGCGCGGAAGGGGTGCTCGCTTACGCCTTCTTCTCCGTCTTCTTTGGAAGAAGCACGGCTTGAATGTTGGGCAACACACCGCCCTGCGCGATGGTGACGCCGGAAAGCAGTTTGTTCAGCTCCTCGTCGTTGCGGATGGCGAGCTGCAAGTGACGGGGGATGATCCGGGTCTTCTTGTTGTCACGAGCGGCGTTGCCCGCCAGCTCGAGCACCTCGGCGGCCAGGTACTCGAGTACGGCAGCCAGGTAGACCGGAGCGCCAGCTCCGACGCGCTCGGCGTAGTTTCCCTTGCGTAGGAGGCGGTGAATACGGCCCACGGGGAACTGAAGCCCCGCGCGGCTAGAACGGGTCTTGCTCTTGCCTTTCGCCTTGCCGCCCTTGCCACGTCCGGACATGGTGTTGCTTTTCGCTTGGTACGACGCCGGTTGCCGAAAACAAGAAAGCTGCTGCCTTCTGAGATGAGAGCCGTGCTCGAATGGTTTCCGTTGCCACCATCGCGCGCCGCCGCTCGCGGGGAACGGATGAGAGTGTGAGAGAGAGAAGCCGTGCGAACCAATGGGGCGCGCGCGTTGTGCTGATCTCGTCAACACCCCTCGCTCATATTTAAGCGCGGCGAGACGGGGGGACACCCTAGCTCGTCTCCTGCCACGGCCGTGGCTATCTGCGAGGGATACCCCCCTAGCAGCAACACTTCCTCATCTCTTTCAACCACTCCGGCCGCCGAGCAAACGGCGTCTGGCTCCGGCGAGCGCAGCGTTTCCCCATGCACGCTCCCGCGTTCCGACGGTCCTCAACTTGTTGACGACCTTCCTCCGATTGGATGTGCGGCCACCATCATCTTTCGGCCTGTCGGGAAGAAGGCTAACTTCCTGGCTGCTTCGAGGGATGCAATCGCCGCCTTCCTTTCGGGATTTCCAGCCACCAAGCGAGTGCGGGTGAATTTCCGGCGCAACCTTGTTGCTGTGGACAGCCATGCCAACTCCGATCCGACTGCCCTACTCCAGGTCGGAACGATTTGTACAACAAAAGTCCGAGCCAAACTACTCGACCTCAACACCTGCGTTGGCATGGTTTTCGGAGTGGACCCAACGATCCCCTTCGAGGACCTCGCCGACAACCTTGCCTCACCCGTGCCCATCGTGTCCGGTGTACGCAGAGGCAACTGCCTCAACCTGACTTTCGCTGGGACTACTGTTCCACCGGATATCCTGCTCTACAAGCAAAGGCGCCCAGTTCGACCCCGACAGCCCCGGCCTCTGCAATGCTCCCGTTGCGGCCGCTTCGGGCACGCAACCGCCACCTGCTATCGGGACGAACGGTGCCTGCGCTGCGGCCTCAAGCACGCCCCAGAGTCGTGTGCAGCACACCCCCGTTGCTTAAACTGCGGCGGGAAACACCCTGCAAACGAGCCCCGCTGTCCAGCCTGGCAAGTTCATCGCAAGGCTGCGGTAATCATGGCCTCAACTGACGGCACGGTGACTCGTCGCCAAGCCCTGCAGCACGCCAGGACCCCTGGCAGCAACCCCTCCATCATCAAGGGTCGCTCCTTCCGGGATGCGCTCGTCGGTACCTCCGACACCACGTCGGAAACCGCCCCTTGTCCTGCAACGAGTGCGCCCGTCGTCCCCACAACAACGACGACTGCCCCGCTCTCGGCCACAACTCAGCCGGCCCCAACTGTCGTCCAAAAGCGCTCGACAGTGACGCAGACACCGCGCGCTTTTTTGCAACCGCCGGTTCCCGTCACCGTCAACACAAGCGCAACGATGGAGCCTGCTTCTGCAACCTCGCAGCAACCTGAGGACCAAAAAAGGAACGACCACCTGATTGCCCTCGCTAAGGCACTTGGAAGGGCGCTCAGGGCCCTACCACTTGGATATGACCGAAATGTGGCTTCTTGGGCCCTCTTCACCTTTGAGGCTTGTGCCCAACAGTTCGGAATTAACCTGGAGGACACACCCGGGTATCAAGAATCCGGGGCCGCTTCGGGTCCGTTATAAATCGTGCACATCACTGTGCCGCTGGCCTTCTTGGTGGTAAGTCCCAGATGGTTGCGTCTGGCATACTTTATTTGCGCGTAGGCTTACTCTTCCTTTTTTTTTTTCCCTACTGCTACATCGCGCTGCGCATCACACCTTTTTCCTTTTTTTTTTCTTGCTCCGATCTCCACGTGTACGTGTTTACATGGGCTGCTCGGAGCTGCCTGACTACCTTTTTTTTTTTCCTCTCCTTGTTTTTTTTTTTCCTTTCCTCTTCTGTTCTTATTATTTTTTTTTTCACCTGTGGCAGCAGACACTCTATCCCCTTCACTATCAGTTCGGGAGCGCCCTGCCTTCTTTCCATTTGTCTAGTAGTTCATTTTATTTATTTATTTTTTTTTCCCTCTATTCCTTACTTTTGACAGGCGCATCTCCTCACCCCCGGCTTCTCCGCGGGCCTTTCTTTACCTCGCGCTTTCGCGTTTGTTTTCGTGCACGCGTGCGCGGGACCACTGATCGAATGCTTTTTACCACTTCATTCTTACCTCTTCTCTTCTGTCTCTTTCATTCCCATTCCCCCTTCCCTGCGCTTTCCTGTGGAGGTGCCCTCATCACGAGAGGCAGTAACGGGACAGCGCTTTTCTCTTCCTTTTCCTCTTTCAAAGCCAATCAGACGGGGGGACACGCGCATTCGACTCTGGTCTCGCGTGCGTGTTGTGTGAAATCATGCCTCCCCAACCGTCTGGCAAAGCCGTCAAGAAGGCCGGCAAGGCGCAGAAGAATGTGCGCGCCACGGACAAGAAGAAGAAGAAGCGCCGCAGGAAGGAGAGCTTCTCCATCTACATCTATAAGGTGCTGAAGCAGGTGCACCCCGACACTGGTGTCTCCAGCAAGGCCATGTCCATCATGAACAGCTTCGTGAACGACATCTTCGAGCGTATCGCCGCCGAGTCGTCACGCCTTGCTCACTACAACAAGCGCTCGACCATCACGAGCCGGGAGATCCAGACCGCGGTGCGCCTGCTGCTGCCCGGAGAGCTGGCCAAGCACGCGGTGTCCGAGGGTACAAAAGCCGTCACCAAGTACACCAGCTCCAAGTAGGCGTGCGTCGTGGGCCACAGCGAGCAACGACAAATCAACGGCTCTTCTCAGAGCCACCCAAATTGTCTGCGTCGGCATAGGGGTTGTGCTGAGAGATTCGGCTCCGAATCCATCCTCTTCTCTCTGTTGAACACCGCTAGCAGGAGCGTTGGTGTGCCGCGCTCGACGTGTGTGCTCGGGGAGGTTGAACAGGTAAATTAGAGAAGACCGAGTGCGCGGAGAAAAGTGCCACAAGTACGGTAATGGAGGGAAAACAAAACCAGGAGCGTGGTAATTAAAAAAAAAAAAAAAAAAACAGGGGGAAGGTGGCCGCTTCTCTCAAAAAAAGGTAACATGAACTCGAGTGTGTTCAGCTCTTGGGAAATGATAGAATAGGAAACTCGCGTCAGCGCTTGCCCGAGCAACTCCGACATGTCGGGCCAAATATGAAGGGGTATACACGGTATGCAGTGCATGCGGAGAGAAGGAAACTGCCGAACACTTGATAATGCTATGTAAAGGGCTTCACCTTATAGTTTAGAATGATGGCGCAGAGTTTTTCAAAAGCACCGGGGTTTAGAGACGGGGGAGGGCAAAATAGACTTTAGGCGGGTAGAATTAACTAGAAGGTGGTTATCTTATTGGTGGCTAAAGTCAAGGCAAGAGTGAAAACTAAACCATTCACTGCAAAGCACCGCGGTCCTATACTTCACTATTTAAAGAGAGAAAAAAAACAAGATAAATGTAGCTGTTTGTTAGGTCAGCATTATGGCTAGGTGGTGATAGCTGCCGCCCGATGTGAAGGGTACAGCCACATTCATCAGACAGCGCAGAGTTCCTTCTCTGCCACGCCATTCATTTGTTTACGAAATTGGGGCATTTATTTCTTGAGAGCGCAGGGCAGGCCCGTTTCGAGACTGTAGGAGGAGTGAATGTAGCTTAAAGTGCGTGGCGCGGTGAAAAATGTGCGGAAGCATTGATGCAAGAAAAGATAGGGGAGAAATATATAGACGCATGTGACAATAGCTGTAGAAGCAGAAAAGCGTGGCGGCGGACTGCATGCTAATTATTGTCCGAAAGCAAAGTATCGACAGCCCGAGTGAAGGAAAAAACAAAACTGTGCGTACGCATGACAGGGGTACCACGCAGGTGATTTATATAGTGCACAAAGAAGTACGAAATCCAGTAAAGAAAGGCGGTCGACACGAGGTATGGGCATTTCCCGTTTTCGCACCGAGTGCTCCGTTTGCGCGTCGCCGAAAGAAACATAGCCAGGCCGGCCAGCAAACGACACTGCTCGGCTTGACGTTTACATAATCACACGGTGTAGCGGAACACTG